>NC_057804.1:145525555-145528395 GCF_018294505.1 Triticum aestivum
AAAGCCAAGGCAAAAGTTCACATCAAGGATGATTCACTTCTCTTGGCCACAACCTAAAGTAGCTGCGACAAAAACTTATTACAGGCAACACGCTCATATATATGTTTTGATGTCTATTTTTTATACACATTGTACCTTTTGTATTCACTTGAAATATATTTTTATGCACAACTAATTTTTTAAAATACATGATTAACATTTTTCTCATATACATGTTTTGATGTCTACTTTTTTCCACGGACAATGTACATTTTTGTATACATTAGAAATATTTTTCTATACATGTTAACATCTTTAAATGCACAATTAACTTTTTTAAATTATGTATGTAATATTTTTTATAATATATATATTTAGAATATTTAGAATTATAAGCAAAGGTAAAAAATAAAGCAAAACTGTGAAAAAACAACCGGCCCATTCTGGGTGCTGCTTGACGCGATGCTGGATTGTGCCTCTACAAGCGAGACAGTCACGCCCTCGCCAAGTCCGGTCCAACATACGCCGGTGTTGTGCTTGTTTAGTAGGATCTGTCACCAAATGCCAGTAAGACCCATTTGAGGCGCTTTGGATGTACATCATCCTGTGGATTGGACCCTGGCAAAGCAAAACATGTTGTACTATGTCGCCAGTGGCGAAGGCAGACATAATTTTTAGGTGTGCCAGAGTTTACGAAGGAAAACATAGTTTAATACAACCATGCAAGAGTTCATAAAAATACAAGATATATCTTATTTTGTGTATGGCAAGTATAACCAAAATCCAAAACTACATTTTGGTCAAAGGGCGAGCATGATGCATCGGTCAGTGGGTAAGTGGGTTTCAACAATGAGATGTCACTCTTTGGCTCAGCGGTAACAAAATTTTTAAAAAGTGAAACTTCAATTTTGAATTATTTTTGTAGCGACCAGATCTCAAATGGCCAAGTTTCTGTGCATCGGTGTCATCCCTGAATCGGTAATGCTAACACACATAGTACTCGAGGAATTATAACAGAGTTTCAATCACATACTTATTACATCGAGTCCTCATAAAGAGTATGATTACACAAAAAAATATCATAGCTGAAGGCCATCTAAACTAGATAACTGTGGAAGCTTTGAAGGTAAATGAGTCCATCAACTCCAACGGCATAGCTGAGTGCAAAACAACGACCTATCGCACCTTATTCGTCGTCTGAGTAGTCTGCACCTTATTCGACGTTGCAGCCATGTAGGTCAGCATATTTAATATGCTGGCAGAGTTATACTGTAAAGCAATGAAATGCATGAACTATGTCTACATGCAATATTTGGCTGGTGGAGGTTGTAAGTTTATGATTTTTCATAAAGCTAGTTTTTCCCTACAACAAAGGAATATATTTATTTAACTACTCCCAAGTTGCCCATTATTTGAGAAGGTAACTCCAACTCAAATCTCAATTAAAAGTATCATCATTAACCCAATTCAAATTAATTAAAGTAACGTGATGAGATCACATCAATAGATTCAAGTACTAGATACACAAGATGTCCATAACCGGGGACACGGCTAACTATGATTAGTTTATATACGCTGCAGAGGTTTGTGCACTTTTCCCCACAAGACTCGATCGCATCCATGATCGGATGATCGAGACATAGTCTTTCTGAAGCATTAACTCTCTACTCCAGGCGGACCAGTACACGTACTTTCCCTTACATCTGCTAGTCCAGCTCTTCAAGAGCTCACGCAACTTACTCAACTGTGCCAGAGCCCATAATGGCTTGTGGCTGCACACGGAAGTTTATAGCATGAATAATCTTATGATCCCTTTGAGTCTGGGTGGCATTCCATAGGAAAATCACACGGGTACTCCGAGATTTCCAAAAACAGGCAACACTGGGTTCTCGAGGTGCCTCAACCAATCCATCCATATGTATATTAAAGTTGTCACCTTAATGTTATCCATGATTAAATAACTCTCAAACTTCCATGTGTAAATCACAATCCAATCCCCGTATACGAGCACGGCTAAGCAATAATAAGCATAACATATATTTCCAGGGTGATCAAAAGGTATTAGGTTCCTACCTCAAGCACTACAACTAAACCACATGTTCCCAATCCTACTCATGCAAATATTTGAGGGCGGAACTAATGCATAGTAAAAACTGGTATAAAGGAGTATGATCAAAGTGTAACTTGCCTTGCTGACGATCTGCAAACTCTAGAGATTCGTAGTAACAAGCTTCGCACTCCAGGTAATCTAGCATAGACAAACAATAGCATACATAAGCAATCACCCAAACGAAACACGAGAAAACCCGAGAAAAGATCCAAGTCAAACACGAAACAAGCAAACGGGTTAAACTAACAAAAGTCAAACCTAACAGCATTATTATCATGTGGGTTAGATCTTAACAGTAGGTACAAGTGATTAGCTATGATTTGCATAAAGAATAACCTCAAATGGAGAAACGAAACTCAAAATACGAACGAAACAAGATCGTTTACTAATCTGGACTAAGCTCAAATTTTAGAGTACCAAAATTATGTTCAACTTGGTTAACTGGAAAGAACAGAACGACACAAAGATTTAGGCACTGGTTTCATCTAATTTGGATAAACGAGTAAAAAGTTATACTAGTTTTAAGATCAGAGGCTAAATCACGATAAAACTATTCGCTAACAGAACTTAACCGGCGAAAACCGTTTGTTAAAATGAACGAACGAATGAGCGTTCGTTAAATAACAAAACCTAAAAACGATCTAAAACAATCGAACCGAACTAAACCGAAAATAAACCGGGTTTAACCGGTTAATACCGGTTTGACGGCAACGGCAACGGCGGCGATGTCGGCGGCGGCGGGCGACGGCGC
>NC_057804.1:145529068-145702515 GCF_018294505.1 Triticum aestivum
ACGGCGCGGGTGGCGGGAGGTGGTGCGGGGCGGCGGCACGGCTGCGCAGGTGACGCGGGGCGGCAGCGCGAGCGGCGGCGGTGGAGGCTTCGACGGCGGCACTCGGCGGCGGAGGGCGGCTGTGGCGGCGGGGTTTGGCGAGGGAAGAGGGGGAGATGGCGGCGGCTTATAAAGGGGGCCTCGGGGGGTCCGACTTGGCGGAGGGGCAAGCCGAGGGGAGTCCCCCTCGGTCACGGCGATGGCGGCGGCTGCCATGCGGTGGCGGGAGTCCGCCTCGCGGTCGGGGAGACGCGGGCGAGGAGCTGGGCCGCGGCCTGCTCGGCTGGGCCTTCAGCCCAGTCGGGCAGGAAGTTTTTTTTAATAAATAAATTTTACCCGAAAGGAAAATTCCTAATAAAATATAAAAAAATCTAAAAATTCCAAAAACAATTTTCACCGTCCAAACCTAATATTTAGGTCACGATGAACATTTTTCTGGACTAAGATGCAATTTTCAAAAATGCAATATTTTTCCAATTCAAATAAAACAGCAAATAAAATACCAATAAAATCATAATTTGATTTTAAAATTCTTTCTCCAATATTTCTCTTGGGTTGAAGAAGTCATATTATCTTCTCTCATATATTTTTAATATTGGAAATAAATGGAGAGAAAAATAATAAAATCAAATCGATCCTTTCTCCAATTTGAAATAAATTCAAATATGAATTTTGTGAAACCTCCAACTCTCTCCTTGGGTCCTTGAGTTGCTTAAGATTTCTAGGATCTAAACCAAATGCAAGAATAATAATGATATGCATATGATGATCTATGTATAACATCCAAATTGAAAATTGGGATGTTACAAACCTACCCCCCTTTAAGATGAATCTCGCCCTCGAGACTCGGGTTGGTCAGCAAAAAGGTTTGGGTGGTCTCTACGGAGATCTTCTTCTTGCTCCCAGGTGGCTTCCTCCTCGGTATGGTGGCTCCACTGAACTTTGCAAAACTTGATGACCTTGCTGCGAGTAACTCGACTGGAAAACTCGAGAATCTTGACTGGCTTCTCTTTATAGGTCAAATCACTGTCCAACTGAATTGCTTCCAGTGGCATTATATCTCTCAGAGGAATATCGGCCATCTCTACGTGGCACTTCTTCAACCAAGAAACGTGAAACGCATCATGAACTCCTGACAATCCTTCTGGAAATTCCAGTTTGTATGCAACTTCTCCCATGTGTTCCAAAACTATGTATGGTCCCACAAAACGTGGTGCTAGCTTTCCCTTGAATCCAAAACGTTTAACTCCTCGAAGTGGGGACACACGAAGATATGCCCTGTCTCCGACTTCGTAAACTATCTCCTTGCGTTTAGTATCCGCATAACTCTTCTGCCTGGACTGGGCTACCTTGAGAATGTCGCGAATCAACTTAACCTTCTCTTTTGAGTCTTTGATTAAGTCTGGTCCGAACAATTGTCGATCTCCAACTTCATCCCACGATAAGGTGTCTTGCACCTCCTTCCGTACAAAGCTTCGAAAGGGGCCATCTTCAAACTGGCTTGATAACTCTTGTTATAAGAGAACTCTGCATATGGCAAATTGTCATCCCAACTAGATTCATAATCTAGCGCACAAGCTCTCAACATGTCCTCCAGAATCTGATTGACTCTCTCGGTCTGTCCATCTGGCTGTGGATGAAAGGATGTACTGAACTCTAGCCTGATAGCAAAGTTTCATGCAACCGATTCCAAAACTTTTAAGTAAAATGGGTTCCTCTATCTGATACAATGGTCCTCGGAACTCCATGCAGACATACGATCATGGTCTTGTATATCTTTGCCAATTTAGCACTTGTATAGGTGGTCTTCACTGCTACGTCTTGAGCTTGTGTTGGTTTTCCTTGAAGAGGAAAGGGTGATGCAGCAATAGTAGCGTAAGTATTTCCCTCAGTTTTTGAGAACCAAGGTATCAATCTAGTAGGAGGCTCCTCAAAAATCCCACGCGCCTACACAAACAAATAAAGAACTCGCAACCAACACAATAAAGGGGTTGTCAATCCCTTCACGGCCACTTGCGAAAGTGAGATCTGATAGAGATAGTATGATAAGATAAATATATTTTTGGTATTTTATAATATAGATTGGAAAAGTAAAGATGCAAATAAAAGTATATGAAAGCTTATATGATAAAAGATAGACCCGTGGGCCATAGGTTTCACTAGTGGCTTCTCTCAAGATAAAATAAGTATTACGGTGGGTGAACAAATTACTGCCGAGCAGTTGATAGAAAAGCGAATAATTATGAGATTATCTAGGCATGATCATGTATATAGGCATCACGTCCGTGACAAGTAGACTGACTCGTGCCTGCATATACTACTATTACTCCACACATCGACCGCTATCGTATTAAGTTCATAAAGAACAGAGTAACACATTAAGAAAGATGACATGATGTAGAGGGATAAACTCATGCAATATGATATAAACCCCATCTTTTTATCCTCGATGGCAACAACACAATATGTGCCTTGCTGCCCCTACTATCACTGGGAAAGGACACCGCAAGATTGAACCCAAAGCTAAGCACTTCTCCCATTGCAAGAAAGGTCAATCTAGTAGACTAAATCAAACTGATAAGTCGACGAGACTTGCAAAGATAACTTAATCACACATAAAAAGAATTCAGAGGAGATTCAAATATTTCTCATAGATAAACTTGATCATAAACCCACAATTCATCGGATCTCGACAAACACACCGCAAAAAGAGTTACATTGGATAGATCTCCAAGAAGATCAAGGAGAACATGGTATTGAGATCCAAAGAGAGAGAAGAAGCCATCTAGCTAATAACTATGGACCCGAAGGTCTGTGGTAAACTAATCACAACTCATCGGAGGGGCTATGGTGCCGATGTAGAAGCCCTCCGTGGTCGATTCCCCCTTCGGCGGAGCGCCGACGAAGGCTCCAAGATGGGATCTCGCGGATACAAAAGGTTACGGCGGTGGAACTTGGTTTTCATGGTCGCTTCTGATGTTCTCAAGGTACGCGGGTATATATAGGAGGAAGAAGTACGTCGGTGGACTCCCGAGGGGCCCACGAGATAGGGGGCGCCCAGTAGGGGGCGCGCCCTCCACCCTTGTGGCCACCTCGGCTTCTTGTTGACTTGCACTCCAAGTACTCTAGATCACGTTTGTTCCAAAAATCACGCTCCCGAAGGTTTCATTCCGTTTGGACTCCGTTTGATATTCCTTTTTTTCGAAACACTGAAATAGGCAAAAAAACAGCAATACGGGTTGGGCCTCCGGTTAGCAGGTTAGTCCCAAAAATGATATAAATGTGTAAAGTAAAGTCCATAAACATCCAAAATGGGTAATATAATAGCATGGAACAATAAAAAATTATAGATATGTTGGATATGTATCAAGCATCCCCAAGCTTAATTCTTGCTCGTCCTCGAGTAGGTAAATGATAAAAACAGAATTTTTGATGTGGAATGCTACCTAGCATAATTCTCAATGCAATTTTCTTTATTGTGGCATGATTGTTCATATCCAAATGATTCAAGATAAAAGCTTATAAAACATAAAAATAATAATACTTCGAAGCATACTAACAAATAATCATGTCCTATCAAAATAGCATAGACAAAGAAAGCTTATCCCTACAAAATCATATAGTTAGGCCATGCTTCATTTTCATTACACAAAATACTCCCATCATGTACAACCCCGATGACGAGCCGAGCAATTGGTTCATACTTTTTAACGCGCTTCAGCATTTTTCAACTCTTACGTAATACATGAGCGCAAGCCATGGACATAGCACTATGGTGGTATATGGTGGTGGTTGTAAAGACAAAAAGGGAGAAGATAGTCTCACATCAACTAGGCGTATCAACGGGCTATGGAGATGCCCATCAATAGATATCAATGTGAATGAGTAGGGATTGCCATGCAACGGATGCACTAGAGCTGTAAATATATGAAAGCTCAACAAAAGAAACTAAGTGGATGTGCATCCAACTTGCTTGCTCACGAAGACCTAGGGCTTTTTGAGGAAGCCCATCATTGGAATATACAAGCCAAGTTCTATAATGAAAATTTTCCACTAGTATATGAAAGTGACAACACAAAAGACTCTCTATCATGAAGATCATGGTGCTATTATGAAGCACGAGTGTGGAAAAAGAGATAGTAGCAATGTCCCTTCTCTCTTTTTCTCTCATTTTTTTATTTTTTATTTGTTTGGCCTTCTCCTTTTTTTTATTTGGCCTTTCTTTTTTTTATTTGGTGGGCTCTTTGGCCTCTTTTTTTATTTTTAAAGTCCGAAGTCACACTTTTATTGATTTACAACTCGAGAATTACAACTCAACACTTAGAACAAAATATGACTCTATATGAATGCCTCCGGCGGTGTACCGGGATATGAAATGAATCAAGAGTGATATGTATGAAAATTATGAGGGTGGCCTTGCCACAAATACGATGTCAACTACATGATCATGCAAAGAGCAATATGACAATGATGGAGCATGTCATAATAACGGAATGGTGGAAAGTTGCATGGTAATATATCTCGGAATGGCTATGGAAATGCCATAATAGGTATATATGGTGGCTGTTTTGAGGAAGGTAAATAATGGGTGCATGATACCGGTGAAAGTTGCACGGTATAATAGAGGCTAACAAAGTGGAAGGGTGAGTGTGCGTATATCCATGGACTCACATTAGTCATAAAGAACTCATATACTTATTACAAAAGTCTACTTAGCCCTCGAAGCAAAGTACTACTACGCATGCCCCTAGAGGGATAGATTGGTAGGAAAAGACCATCGCTCGTCCCCGACTGCCACTCATAAGGAAGACACTCAAAAGAGCACCTCATGCAACAAATTTATCACACAAATTTTACCATACGTGCATGCTACTGGAATTGCCAACTTCAACACAAGTATTTCTCAATTTCATAATTACCCACTAGCATGACTCTAGCATTACCACCTTTATATCTCAAAACAATTATCAAGCATCAAATTGATCCTAGTGTTTAATGCACTTTCATGATAGTTTTTATTATACCCAACTTGGATGCTCATCATTCTAGGACCAAATTCATAACCATAGCAAATACCATGCTGTTCTAAAAGACTCTCAAAATAATATAAGTGAAGCATGAGAGATCAACAATTTCTTCAAAATTAATCCACCGCCATGCTCTAAAAGATATAAGTGAAGCACTAGAGCAAAAACTCTCTAGCTCAAAAGATATAAGTGAAGCACATAGCGTATTCTAATAAATTCTAATCAAGTGGGCTTCTCCCAAAAGGTGTGTACAGCAAGGATGATTGTGGTAAACTAAAAAGCAAAGACTAATATCATACACAACTCTCCAAGCAACACACATATCATGTGGCGAATAAAAATATAGCTCCAAGTAAAGTTACCGATAAACAAAGACGAAAGAGGGGATGCCTTCCGGGGGCATCCCCAAGCTTAGGCTTTTGGCTATTCTTGAATATCTTGGGGTTCCATGGGCACCCCCAAGCTTAGGCTCTTGCCACTCCTTATTCCATAGTCCATCAAATCTTTACCCAAAACTTGAAAACTTCACAACACAAAACTCAACAGGAAATCTCATAAGCTCCGTTAGTGAAAGAAAGAAAAACCACCACATAAGGTACTGTAATGAACTCATTCTTTATTTATATTGGTTTTAAACCTTCTGTATTCCAAGTTCTATATGGTTCATACCACTTAATACTAGCCATAGATGCATCAAAATAAGCAAACAACACACGAAAAACAGAATCTGTCAAAAACAGAACAATGTGTAGCAATATGTAAGTCTCGAATACTTCTGGAACTTTAAAAATCCTACCAAAATAGGAAGTCTTGGGCAATTTTTCTATTGATATACGGCAAAAAGAATCAACGCAGAAGCACGTTTCTGTGAATTACTAAATATTTTCGTGCGTGCAAAGTTTCTGTTTTTCAGCAGAATCAAATTAACTATCACCATAGGTTATCCTATAGGTTCTACTTGGCACAAATACTAATTAAAACATAAAAACACATCTAAACGGAAGGTAGATGCAAAACTTATTCCTAAACAGAAACAAAAACAAAAAACACAATAAAAATTGGGTTGCCTCCCAACTAGCGCTATCGTTTAACGCTCCTAGCTAGGCATAAAAGCGAGGATAGATCTAAGTGGTGTCATCTTTGGCATTCAATTCTTCAATAGAGCACTTATAATCCCTAGGATTTTCTTTCTTTTTAGTGGTGATTAAGCTCCTCGACAAGAAATCAAGAAATTCGTTTGTAGCAAAAGGTTCCTTAATGATAGCAAGAAATTCAGGGTGAACACTAATTGATTTAAGATCGGCACTTCCTTTGCTAGAAGATTCACCCTTATTTTTAGGAACATACATGACCTTGGCAAATTTGGTAGGAGGAGTTGGGGTATTTTCACAGATGAAAAGGCAGACCCTAAGTTGGTGATAATGTCCTCCAGTTTACCAATTCTTGTAGAATCAGGATCTATTCTTTCATTAACTATAGGTTCTTTTTTCTTTAAAAAATTTCAAAGTAACTCCAACCCTAGATCCATATTGGGTAATTTGATTGTGGATATTTTTATCAAAATTTTCAATTAACTCAACAGTGGCAACTTTATTTTCAATAATTTCAAGCCTTTGCATCACATGTTCCAAAGTTAAGATAGTTCCATTAACCAAAAGAGGGGGTGGACCAAACAAATCTAACATGGAATCATAAGCATCAAAAGTGTGGCTACCCAAGAAGTTCCCTCCGGTAATGGTATCAAGAATATATCTATTCCAAGGAGTAATGCCTACATAAAAATTGCAAAGAAGAACGGAAGTGGATTGCTTCCTAGTAGATCTATATTGATCATTGCAAATTCTATGCCAAGCATCTTTTAAATTTTCTCCCTCCCTTTGTTTAAAATTAAGAACTTCATGATCGGGAGTATTAACGATAATAGGAGGACTAGCCATAGCGACGAGCACACAAAAGGCAAGCAAAAGAGAGAGGAGATTGGGAAAGAGAGGTCGAATAAAACGGCAAGGGTGAAGTGGGGGAGAGGAAAAGGAGAGGCAAATGACAAATAATGTAAATGCGAGGGAGATGAGTTTGTGATGGGTACTTGGTATGTCTTGACTTGAGCGAAGACCTCCCCGACAACGGCGCCAGAAATCCTTCTTGCTGCGTGATAACCCACAAGTATAGGTGAGGGAGTCCTGGATTAGGGGGTGTCCGTATAGCCGAACTATCACCTTTGGCCGGACTCCTGTACTATGAAGATACAAGATTGAAGACTTCGTCCCGTGTCCAGATGGGACTTTCCTTGGCGTCGAAGGCAAGCTTGGCGATACGGATATGTAGATCTCCTACCATTGTAACCGACTCTGTGTAATCCTAACCCTCTTTGGTGCCTATATAAACCGGAGGGTTTTAGTCCGTAGGAAGAAAAACAATCATACCATAGGCTAGCTTCTAGGGTTTAGCCTCTCTGATCTCGCGGTAGATCTACTCTTGTACTACCCACATCATCAATATCAATCAAGCAGGAGTAGGGTTTTACCTCCATCGAGAGGGCCCGAACCTGGGTAAAAACATCATGTCCCTTGTCTCCTGTTACTATCCGCCTAGACGCATAGTTCGGGACCCCCTACCCGAGATCCGCCGGTTTTGACACCGGCATTGGTGCTTTCATTGAGAGTTCCTCTATGTCGTCATCTTTAGGCCCGATGGATCCTCCGATCATCAACAGCGTGCGGTCCAGGGTGAGACTTTTCTCCCCGGACAGATCTTCGTATTCGGCGGCTTTGCACTGCGGGCCAATTCGCTTGGCCGTCTGGAGCAGATTGAAAGCTACGCCCCTGGCCATCAGGTCAGATTTGGAAGTTTGAACTATACGGCTGACGTCCTCGGAGACTTGATCTTCGATGGGTTCGAGCCACAGCCAAGCGCGCCACACTATCATGATGGGCACGATCTAGCTCTGCCGCCGGACAGTGCCCTGGAGGTTGCACAAGCGCCCGCTCCGACTCTTAGCTCGGAGCCGACTGCACCGACCGAGGACGGGTGGCTGGACACCGCCTCGGGGGCTGCTATCTCTACGGCGATGGAGCCGAATACTAACACTGTCCTTTACGAAGCTCGTGACTCCAAGGTGCCGGACTCCTCTCAGGACTCCGAACCTTCCGCGCCCCGGCCGATCGAATCTGATTGGGCGCCGATCCTGGAGTTCACCACCGCGGACATCTTTCAGCACTCGCCCTTTGGCGACATCTTGAATTCACTAAAGTCTCTCTCTTTACCAGGAGAGCCCCGACCGGATTATGGTGAGCAAGGTTGGGATGTGGAAAACGAAGAAATTCAAAGCCCACCCACCACCCACTTCGTAGCCACTGTCAAAAGTTTAAACAACGTGCTCGACTTTGACTCCAAAGACATCGACGGTATGGACGATGATGCAGGAAATAAGCATGAACCAGCACCTATAAGGCACTGGACAACCACCTCATCTCATGATGTATACATGGTGGACACACCTAAAGGAAGCGACGACGAGGAACAACGGGACACCACGAGGGATCATTCCCCCGAAAAGCAGTCAAAACAGCGACGTAAGCGTCGTTCAAAATCCCTCCTCGACAAAGAGAGCAGCCATGCAGACCCAGCCATAGAGCAGGGCGAACCGGTGGACGACAAACATGCCATCGCGCAACCGTCCGAACAGGACAACCTAGATAAACAATCTGTCCCCGGCAAAGATAAAGTCCGGACGATCTAACGCCGAACAAGCTACTGGAGCAGAAGAACCTTCACAAAAGGCTCATCGCCACCGCGCGTAGCCTGAAAAAGCAGAAGCGGAAGCTCAAAACAGCGGAGGAGGCGCTCCGAATCAGATGGAGCAAAGTACTCAACACCGCAGACAAATACAGCGACAGTCGCCGAACGAAGAGCTACCCGAAGCGAAAACTACTGCCCGAATTTGATGAGGAGGCCATAGAGCCCCCGCAATCAAAAAGGAGAGAGACCACCCGGTCGGATAGACGACCCCATGGGAAACATAGAACGGCAAACGGCGCCACACACAAGACGGCACGCGATCCGCATACGGATTCACATCAAAGAGATGGCCCAGTTAGATCTATCTACGGGCCAAGAAAGAAGGCTCTAGTAAGCAATGCAACACATCATGTATCCGAATGCTACGGTACACCTAAATATAGAGGTGCCGCACACCCCCTATGTTTCACCGATGAGGTTCTGGATTATGAATTCCTAGCAGGATTCAAACCCGTAAACATAGAGGCATATGACAGAAAAATAGACCCTGGAGTCTGGATTGAGGATTACATCCTCCACATACACATGGCTAGAGGAGATGACCTCCACGCCATAAAATACTTACCCCTCAAGCTCAAAGGGCCAGCCCGGCATTGGCTCAAAAGCCTCCCTGAAAACACCATCGGAAGTTGGGAAGAGCTCGAGGATGCTTTTCAGGCAAATTTTCAAGGGACCTATGTCCGACCTCCGGACGCAGACAATTTAAGTCACATAACTCAACAACCCGGAGAGTCAGCCCGAAAATTCTGGAATAGATTCCTTACTAAAAAGAACCAAATAGTCGACTGTCCGGACGCCGAAGCCCTAGCAGCTTTCAAACACAATGTCTGAGACGAATGGCTCGCCAGACACCTCGGCCAAGAAAAGCCAAGAACAATGGCCACATTAACAAGCCTCATGACCCGCTTTTGTGCGGGAGAGGATAGCTGGCTGGCAAGATGCAGTACCAGCGACCCAAGTACACCCGAAGTCAGGGATGGAAATGGGAAACCGCGACGCATCAAGGACCAGCGCCAGACCAAGGGAAACAGCTCGAAGAGCACGGCAGTCAACGCCGGATTCAAAAGCTCTCGGCAGAATCATAAAAAACTGCCCCTTAAGGATAACAGGGACGAGCTATCTAACTTAAACAAAATCTTGGAAAAGATATGCCAAATCCACAGTACTCCCGGGAAGCCTGCATACCATACCCACAGAGATTGTTGGGTCTTCAAGCAGTCTGGCAAACTCAACGCCGAACACAAGGGGCTTGACACACCAAGCGAGGACGATGACGAACCCCATAAGCAGAGCACCGGAATACAAAAGAATTTCCCACAAGAAGTCAAAGCAGTAAACTCACTTCACGTGACTAAAGGGAAAAATAGAGCGGTACCCATAGAGGTACGCGCCACATGGCCTATCCCAGAGGAGTCCCACAACTGGTTGTTAAAACCAATCACCTTCGACCATCAGGATTACTCTAGAAGTATCCGGAATGCAGGATGGACTGCCTTGATATTAGATCTGATAATTGACGGACTCCAATTCGCACAAGTCCTCATGGACGGCGGTAGTGATCTAAACCTGCTATACCAGGACACAATCCGCAAAATGGGGATATACCCAACCAAAATTCGCCATAGCAACACTTCCTTTCAAGGGGTAATGCCAGGCCCATATGCCCATTGTATGGGCTCTCTACTGCTAGAAGTTGTGTTCGGCTCACCCGACAACTTCCACCACGAAAAGTTAACCTTCCACCTCGCCCCATTTACAAGTAGCTATCAAGCTCTACTGGGACGCGAAGCTTTCGCCCGCTTTAATGCAATACCACATTATGCATCCCTTACACTTAAAATGCCCGGTCCACGAGGCGTCATCTCCTTAAAGGGAAATATCGAGTGTTCCTCGAGCGCAAAAGATTGTGTGGCTGCCTTGACAGCCACACACTAAAACAGCTTCGCTAAGCAAAGCACCTAAGTAGGTCGTTCGGACCCCGGACACGGTTAGATGAGTCCGGCGTAAACATACAAGGGGCTCCGCACATGTACAACACGAGACAATAAAGCTCAATTTTATTCATTCTTTGAATCGTACTTTGTTTTTTTCATAACGTACATTTTTCGCATGATCTTTTTCAACTAAGTTCCTCTCTTTTCCAGATGAACACCATGCTACACCCGTCCAGGATACGGCACAACGGAGACACAGGCGCAGACGTGCAGTAGGGACACGTGACAAGGATTCTTTTCAGATTAAGACCCTGTGTAAACCTTTTTTACTGTCTCTTGTTGATACACATCCCCTGGTTTCTTGCTATAACCAAGGAGGAGGCTGACGTTTTGGCATGGGCCACGTCAGAATTTTGTGCATACCTGGACACCAGGGGCTTATTACCACGGGCATTGTTCGGCCCGTTTTCATAAAGACCGAATACCTTAGGGAGTGTTCGGCGTCTCGAGTTAGGCCTTATATGCATCAGCTCCGAATCATGTCTTTGGTCAAATGTTGGGTTTGCCCAGCTCCTGTGTTTTGCTGCCTTACGTTCCGCTCTATCGGCTAAGGCGGCACCAGGAGAACTACTGCGATTGTGCCCCGGTTCGGCCAGGCGAGCACCTCAATAGAGAAAGCCGAAAATTGACTGTCATGATATAGCGTGAGACTGGTCAACCACTCGATGACCCGCCGGAATCTATAGGATTCCTCCGCATTGACGAAGGATCGTTTCCCGGTCAGGTACATACGTGCCCCAAATTCGGGTGAGCGCGGTGCCCCTAGGGGCTATGTTGTAGCCCCACTGTCAAACTCCTATGGCTAAGTGAAAGTGATAAAGCATTATAGTCCGGTTGCCTAGTTTGCTGCGCTACCACCTCCTTTATAGGACCAAGACGTTGGATCAAGTGTGAAAATGCGCCTTTTCGCAAACACCCCCGCGTTATATGCATGGGGGCTGAAGCCGAAGACTGCCATCTTTCAGGTTATATATACATATACACTAGCAGCCGCACAGGAGGTATTTTAATTCTTGAAAGGCACAAGTATAAAAAGCTCTTATATTGTTTCACAATAATACATGTTATTCGAACATAATATCCTTCGAGCACTACGTCTCTATTAAACGAGCGCCCTGCAAAACTTCCTGAAAATAGTGCTCGACAGGTACTCGGCTTCTGTCTGAATCTGGGGATGCAATATCAGTGGCCTTCATCTCCGCCCAGTATGTCTTGACATGGGCAAGAGCCATCTGTGCACCCTCTATGCATGTCGACCTCCTCATTGCGTTGATATGCGGCACCGCACCAAGGAACTGCTGCACCAAGCCAAAATAACTCTTTGGCTCGGGCCTTCCCGGCCACAAAAGACTCACGACATCCTTTATGGCAAGTCCGGATAACCTATTCAGCTCCGCCCATTCGGCCAAGTGATCGGTTAATGGAAGTGGGCGCTCTGGATTATGGAACTGCGACCAAAAAACCTTTTCCATTTCGTGATCCTTTTGATCTCGGAAGTGTTCGGCCGCGTCCGCGGCACTTGCCGCCAAGTCCAGATAAGCATCCTCCAAACTCCACAGCCGGTCCAACTGAGCACATTTAGGATCCACGAATTTCCTCCGCAGCAGAAAGGGCTTTCCAGCCGCGATATCTCCGGCCTGACGCAGCTCCTCATTCATAGCTCTCATCGCAGAGTGAGCATCCTTGGCCTCGGTAGTGGCCTTCTTCAGGTCCTCTTGCACCGCTCGATCTTCTTTTTCAAGAAGCTTACAGCGGTCGGCAGCATTCTTCAACTTCATGGCCATCTCAGCCACTTCCTTCTTGCTTCGGCAGTGAGCAGCCTGTTCGGCTTTTAGCTCTTTGGCCGCCTTTAAGGCAGCTGCATCACTCTTTCTGGTATGTTCCTTGGCCCGAGCGAGCTCCGCCCGTAGGTTCTCCATGGCAGCGGCACCATCTGCATCAAGCATACATGTTGTAAGGCATGGGCATCAAGCTCCCCTACCAGGTGTCCGCGGAGAAATTGCAACCTTGCGACTCGTCAAGTCGCTTATTGACAAGCGCTATGTCGGCATCCGCCACGTCAAGTTGCCACTTTAGTTTGGCAAATTCACTAGTCCGGCTAGCCACCGGACCCTTCGCCACCTACATCGGAAGGGCAACACATTATACCTGGGATTATGATCCTCGGCGCGCTGTCATTTTTGACAACACACCGAGCCTCAGGGGCTACTATCTACACAGGGCGCATTTTTATATGCGGAACTGTCAGAGGGTACATTATCTTGCGTACCTCAAAGCCTGTCAGTAAACTTCTGACGGCTTTGTGCAATCCGCTCTCAGCGGATGAAATCCTTTCAATCACCGTAACCATTAACGCGCAGTGATCTTGTGAGATAGACGCTCGTGCAAGCAGATCCTTCAGCTCCTCCGACCGTACACCAGGTGGTGCCGGACTCGTCCGATGGCCTTTTTTGAAGGTCGGACGCGGAGGGCTTTGAGGGGACATACGAATACCTTCCGGCCCCGCTGGACTCGGAGAAACCCTCCGCGACGACACCTCAGGGTCGCCCGCCTCGCAAGACGGTACGGCAGGGGGAGGTGTTTCGCTCTCTATCATCTCCGGACGAAGATCCCCCGAAGATGAGCTCTGCTGAGAAGGGCTGAGATCCAAGCTGCAAGGTAAAATTTCGGTTATCTTCATCAGAAATAGGGCAGGGATATCCTTTATTCTAAAATAAACACCCCTTTTTACTTACGGCTCATTGGAGGGCTGATCCCCTTCGGGGCATAATGCGGCCGAGGCATCTCTCGGCGCAGGACCCTCTGACGAAGATTTCTTCCCCCGCTTTGAGACCATGGTCTCCGGGTCTTCAGAGGCGGTCCTCTTCTTCCCTTGGATGGAGGGATTCTCGATCCCTCCTCTCCTGACAGCCTCCTTCGCGGAGGCGGTAGCTTCGTTGTTCCCCCCTTCACCCTCTTCTGAAGGCGCAACCTCCAGCATCCTGGTTAACACGAGATCCGGCGTGGTCTCAGGGAGGGGGGGCGGACACCTGATTAACTTTGCCTTCGCTATCCAATCCTGTTCAAGGAACAACTCTTTTAAAGGGCAAAGTTCGTAATAAATACGGGATGGTGTGTTCGGATACAGGGATACTTACTTGAGTATCCGGGCGATTGCAGCTCAGACCTGCATCCTCGATTAAATCCGGACACATCGCTTGTGATCCAAAGAGAAGCTTGTACATCTCCACGGGCGTCACGCCCATAAAATGTTGGAGAGCTCGTGGTCCCTCCGGGTTAAATTCATACAGGCGGAGGGCATGACGTTTGCAGGGCAGGATGCGACGAATCAGCATGACATGCGCTACTACGACCAGAGTGATCTCCCTCTCTAGGAGGGCTCAAATGCGACCCTGCAACAAGGGCATGTCCTTGGACAGCCCCCAGTCAAGTCCTTTATTAACCCATGACGCCAGCCGCGGTGGAGGACCCGAGCGAAAGGCAGGTGGAGCCACCCATTTGGTGCCCCTGGGAACTATGATATAAAACCACTCTTGTTGCCATAGGCCGAGCTCCTCTTGAAAAAGGCCCTCGGGCCACGGAGCATCAGCATTCTGGCTTATAACAGCCCCTCCACACTCTGCCTGCTGCCCCTTGATCATCTTCGGCTCCACCTTGAAGGTCTTGAGCCACAATCCGAAGTGAGGGGTAACACGGAGGAAGGCTTCGCATACGACAATGAACGATGAGATGTGGAGGATGGACTCCGGGTCCAAGTCATGAAATTCCAACCCATAATAAAACATGAGCCCCCTCACGAAGGGGTCCGTCGGGAAGCCTAGCGCCCGAAGGAAGTGAGACGCGAACACCACGCTTTCGCCGGGCTTGGGAGTGGGAATAACCTGCCCTTGGGCAGGTAGCCTACGCGAAATTTCACCAGTTAGATACCTGGCATCTCTTAACTTTAGCACGTTGAAAGTGCAACTATCCCTAGGTGGTTTTGGTAATTCATAACAACATATAGCTCACTGAGCTAATGCTATTCCAAGACTATTATTTCAGGAAAGCTCAATGGATGGCATGTCATGGATGATGAAAGTGGATCCCTCAAAATACTAAGGACAAAGGATTGGCTCAAGCTCAAAAGCTCAAGACTCTTTATTTTATATTTTAGTGATCCAAGATCACATTGAGTCTATAGGAAAAGCCAATACTATCAAGGAGGGATGAGGTGTTGCTTAATGAGCCTCTTGCTTCATGTGCTTTGTGATATGCTCCAAAACCCTCAGCTACTTTCCCACATCCACAAATGACCTAAACCCAAAGCCAAAATCGGTCACACCGATTCTTCCAATTCGGCGCCACCGATTCCAAAAGTCATAGCCACTGCCACAAACCCTAAGCAAATCGGTCTTACAGATACGGATCTCGGTCTCACTGAGATGGGATTGTAATCTCTCTGTTTCCCTTCGTAACGTTTCGGTCTAACCGAAGTGAGCGATCGGTCCCACCGAGATTACAATGTAAACTCTCTGTTTCCCTTTTGTAACATTTTGGTCTCACCGAAAAGAGCAAATTGGTCCCACCAAGTTTACCTGACCAACTCTCTGGAAAGCTTATTACCAAAATCGGTCTCACCGAGTTTGTGTAATCGGTCTTACCGAGATTACGTTATGCCCTAACCCTAACCGAATCGGTCTCACCGAGATGCATGTCAGTCCCACCGAAAATCACTATCACTAGGTTTACTAAATCGGTCCGACCGAGTCTGTTGAATCGGTCCCACCGAGTTTGGTAAATTGTGTGTAACGGTTAGATTTTGTGTGGAGGCTATATATACCCCTCCACCTCCTCTTCATTCGTGGAGAGAGCCATCAGAACGAACCTACACTTCCAACTTACCATTTCTGAGAGAGAACCACCTACTCATGTGTTGAGGCCAAGATATTCCATTCCTACCATATGAATCTTGATCTCTAGCCTTCCCCAAGTTGCTTTCCACTCAAACCCTCTTTCCACCAGATCCAAATCCTATGAGAGAGAGTTGAGTGTTGGGGAGACTATCATTTGAAGCACAAGAGCAAGGAGTTCATCATCAACGCACCATTTGTTACTTCTTGGAGAGTGGTGTCTCCTAGATTGGCTAGGTGTCACTTGGGAGCCTCCGACAAGATTGTGGAGTTGAACCAAGGAGTTTGTAAGGGCAAGGAGATCGCCTACTTCGTGAAGATCTACCGCTAGTGAGGCAAGTCCTTCGTGGGCGATGACCATGGTGGGATAGACAAGGTTGCTTCTTCGTGGACCCTTCGTGGGTGGAGCCCTCCATGGACTCGCGCAGCCGTTACCCTTCGTGGGTTGAAGTCTCCATCAACGTGGATGTACGATAGCACCACCTATCGGAACCACGCCAAAAACATCCGTGTCTCCAATTGCGTTTGAATCCTCCAAACCCTTCCCTTTACTTTCTTGCAAGTTGCATGCTTTAATTTCCGCTGCCTATATACTCTTTGCATGCTTGCTTGAATAGTGTGATGATTGCTTGACTTGTCCTAAAGTAGCTAAAATCTGCCAAACTCTAAAATTGGGGAAAGGTTAAGTTTTTAATTGGTCAAGTAGTCTAATCACCCCCCTCTAGACATACTTCAAGGTCCTACAAGTGGTATCAGAGCTTTGGTCTCCATTTGCTTTGATTTCCATAGCTTTTGGTGGTCATAGCCTTGGTTTCACAACCTAGGAGAGTATGGCGTCTAGCGAGGGAAATTATCACCGTGGAGGTCCTTACTTTGATGGTACTAATTTTGCTAGTTGGAAGCATAAGATGAAAATGCATATTCTCGGACATAACCCCATCGTTTGGGCAATTATTTGTATTGGCTTACAAGGTGAATTCTTTGATGGGAGAGAACCGAACCGTGAAGCGAATTCGGAAGAATTGAAGATGCTGCAATACAACGCTCAAGCTTGTGATATCATCTTCAACGGATTGTGCCCCGAAGAATTCAACAAAATCAGCCGTCTTGAGAATGCAAAGGAAATTTGGGATACTTTGATTGATATGCACGAAGGTACCGAATTCGTCAAGGAATCCAAGTTGGATGTTCTCCAAAGTCAGCTTGACAAGTTCAAAATGAAGGATGGTGAAGGTGTTGCTGAAATGTACTCTAGGCTTGCTCTTATCACAAATGAGATTGCCAGCTTAGGGAGTGAAGAGATGACCGACAAATTCATCATCAAAAAGATCCTAAGAGCATTGGATGGAAAGTATGATACCGTGTGCACATTGATTCAAATGATGCCAAACTACAAAGATCTCAAGCCAACGGAAGTCATTGGAAGAATTGTTGCTCATGAGATGTCACTCAAGGATAAGGAGGAACTTCACAACAAGTCAAGTGGTGCTTACAAAGCCTCAAGTGAAGCCCCCACATCATCAAGTGAGAAACAAACCTTCAATGAAGAATTGAGCTTAATGGTGAAGAACTTCAACAAATTCTACAAGAGTAGAAGCAAATAAAGAAGCTCCAAGTCAAGGTCTTATCATGACAAAAGATCTTCTAGTCAAGAGCGCAATTGCTACAATTGTGGGAGGCCTGGACACTACTCCAATGAGTGTACGACACCCTAGAAAAGAAGAGGAGATTCTCCAAAAAGAAGAAGCAAAAGAGAAGAATCACCACCAAGAGAGAGGAGGAGTAGAGATGATCGTTATGAACGAAGACCCTCACGGAGAAGCAAGGATTCAGAAAGGAAGGACAAGTCATTAAGGAGCTACACAAAACGAAGACATCAAGCTCATGTTGGTGAATGGGTATCCAGCTCCGACTCCGACAATCACTCCGAGAGAAGCTATCACTCCGACTCCGAAAATACTCAAGATGAAGGTGTTGTCGGTCTAGCACTTGTGGCAACCAACTCCTACGACATATTTGATTCACCAAATGAAGGAATTGGAAGATGCTTCATGGCCAAAGGTCCAAAGGTAACACATCCTGAGTATGTTGATTTCAATAGTGATGAAGATGACTTGCTTGTGGATGATGATTTACTTGTTGACAACTCTAGTGATGAATACTATGATGAAACGTCAATTAATCATGCTAATCAAACGAATGACAATGATAAGGAGAAAATTGAGCTTCTAACTAAAGAACTAAACACTCTTAAGTTGGCTCATGAAACTATCTTCGAAGATCATCGAGAACTTTTAAGGGCTCATGAGAAGTTACGCTTTGAAAGGCTCAATCTTGAGCAAGAGCATGAGTTCTTAAAAGCAATCAATGATGATCTCCGTAAGAAAAGTTCTTCTTACATTGCCAAGCATTTACTCTTATCTACTTACATGCCTCAAGTCAAGTCTAGTAACAAATACAAGAAAGATACTTCCTCTAGTAGTAACAATAATAATGTCAAATCCAATATTGTTGCTTCTAGTAGTTCTCTTGATTCCACTAATGATTCTCTTAGCCAAGTTACACTTGAGCAAGAAAATAGCTTATTGAAGGGAATTATAGAGAAAGGTGTTTACAAGAGCCTTGCCGGGAGTAAGCAATTCGAGGATATTGTACGCAAGCAAGGAAGACACCGGAAGAATCAAGGTGTTGGTTTTGAACGAAAGTTCAATGCCAATGGAGTTGAGTGGGAAGAAGATCAATACCCCAAGACGAAGTTTGTTCCTCAACAAGAGAAGTATGATCCTACTTCCTTCAAGGGAACACAAGCTCAAGATGATCTTCCACCACAAGACCACAAGAACAAAGGCAAGGACAAGCTTCAAGAAGAGATTGATGCATTTGAAGAAGCACCTAAGGTCTCAGTCAAGTGGATTCCCAAGACTACGTCAAGTTCTAATTCATCAAGTACAACTACAACTCCAAGGATTCCCATCAAGATGATGTGGATCCCGAAGAAGAAGAACTAGAGAGTTCTTGAGGGTGACTCCGCCAACATTCTTCACTCATATCTTTATGGCAAGAACAAGTGCAATCAACTTCCACATCTTGCACTAGTTCAAGGAGTCACAAACCCTCATGTTGGTAAGCCAAGGGACAAGGTAACCTAATGTTTTCATGGACATCATCTTGTGTGTGCATCACTCTATGTCTATGGATATTCTTGTTTGTTCCTTGTGGGACTAACCCATGTAGGTAAGATGAAAGTGCAACTCACTCCAAAGGATTGCTCCAAATGATGTACATCAACATTGAGCATCCACATCTTCAACACCTACATGAAGTCATCATCGACAAAACCCAAGGTTAGTTCATCCCTCTAAGGGGGGATCTCACATCTAGGGGGAGCTTAACTCTAAGAATTGAGTCAAAGCAACTCTAATGGTGTGAACACATCAATGCATTATGTAAAAGTGGTAACCCCACTTGAGCTTAAACGATGAGTATGACCTATGATCAAATGTACTCATTTGACTCCTAAGTCAATATACTCATATATAGATGACCTAGTCATCGCCAATTGTTTGATAGATGCTAGAATTGGTTGTGCATGCTTTGCCACATATTTCTATTGCCATTTTATTGTGTGAGCATGTTGGTGCATATTTTACTCATTCAAGGACATCCACTTGTTGTTTTGGTTGTTTGGTTCTTTCTTCTTTTGGCCAAGTGGATGGACAAGAATGCCTAAGAACCTTCTCTAGCTATCTATGCTTTTCTCGTCTCAAACTCTATTCATGCTACATCACAAAATTTGATCAAGTCAGATTCAAACCACTCTGTGTGAGGAGCACTCGGAGTCCCCGATTCGTCATAGACTTAAACTTCCAAAACCTCTTTGTGACTCTCGGTCTGACAGATTCCTCCATTTTGGTCCTACCGAGATCATTAAGTTGATCTGAGTTTTCAATCTCGGTGCAACTGATTTGAAATTTTTGGTCACACCGAGTTGCTGTAACTGAACACAGTTATGCATCTCGGTGCCACCGAGTTGTTCCACTCGGTCACACCGACAGGGTCGGGCTATATATAGTCACGGGCAAAAAATTGGAAATTCCTCTGAACCCCTTCGCCCGCGCAATAGCTCGCTCTGCCATCGAAGGTCTCTGGATCGTCTCCTCGTCGCCAGCAGCCACCTTTCGCTGGTCTCCGCCGCCGTCAATGGAATTCAACCCCACCGTTGCCGCCGTAGAGAGTTCATCGCCGCACTAGGGTATGGACTCGATCTTTGTGCTATCCACATTTGATTCCTAGCACATTGTACTCTTATTGAATCTTGCCACGATTGAACAATCCTATCCAGCCAAAGTAGTCCGTAGAGTAGATTAGATTCAAATTTTTAGGGTTAGGTTTCCGCCGAAACCATCTCGGACCCACCGAGTTGAAAAACTCGGTCTCACCGATTTGGCTTATGCCATTGCACTAGTGACTCTCAGTCTGACCGAGAATTACTAATCGGTGTGACCGATTTTAGGATTCTGTGAAACCCTAGCAGTCTCGGTGCCACCAAACTGTGACTCGGTCCAACCGAGTTCATCAGTTTAGGTTCCAAAACTGCTTCGGTATCACCGAGTTTGAAAATCGGTTGATCCGAAATGCTTTCTATGGAAAACTAAAACTGAATTTTTGAATCATTCTTTTGCAAAAATCTCTGTATTTTGTGATGCTCATCCACTCTATCTCATCTATAACTCTTCACAGGGTCAGTAGACAGTTTTTGCAGCATGTCAGACTAGAGTGACAGCCAGAACAGGTCAGCAGAGCAGATTGACATGAGTGAGGGCACTAGTCCCTCCAGCACTTTAGATGAAGGGAGCAAAGCACTCCTAGCAACGTGCCTAAGGCTGCTACCAGGCAAAGGAGAAAGAGAACTTCGGACTCAGAAGATGAGGACTATAAAGCTGAAGAAGATTAGGCTACTTCCAAGAAAGTGGTGCTCAAGAAGGAATATGGCTCAGCAAAGGATACAAAGCCAGGCATGAAGATCAAAAGGCCTGCAGGAAGACAACCAATGTCCAAGGCCAGAGCATCAACTCAACTGCCTGAAAAGCCTGATCCCAAAGAGCCAGCTGCTGAAGGGAAGAAGAGGAAGGAAAGGGTCAAGAAGACCATGGCTAGAGTTGTTGGTCAACCTTCCATGATGGAAGAAGAAGAGCTTGCTACACCAGCACCAAAGGCACCAAAGCTTATGGGTGATGCTATTAGATTAGGGGCTGCAACAACTAAGCCCAAGGAAGCACCCAAAGCTGCCCCCAAAGCCAAGTCTGCACCAAAGAGGAATACTAGGAGTATTCCAGCTACTGAGAAGAACAAGGCCCCAGTGCCTGAGGTTGCTGAGGAAGAAGATGAAGAAGGACAGTTCCTAAGGAAGCTCAAGCCTAAGATACCAGACCACAATGATGCCCATCTTGTGGCTGAGGACATGAACATCAGAAAAGACTCAGGATTGAGGCTATGGAGGATGGCAGATCCATATGCCACAAGGAGAAGAACTGTTGTTGACTACAGGTTCCATACAAAGGAACAACAGGACTTCTATGAGACAATCTTATTGGACAAGAAGCCCATTGTGTGTGATATGAGGTGGGTCGACTGGACCTACATGAAGGAGAATGAAGAGCACTATCCTGGAGTGCAAGACAACTTTGTTGCTTGTGGAGTTGCAGATTTTGTTGAGCAAAAGCTCACCAACTGGAATGATGAACTTATCATGCAATTCTACTCCACAACACATTTTTACCCAGATGGAAGAATAGTCTGAAGGTACAAGGTACCAATCAACTATTGAAGAATGGGCAAAACTGATAAATGCCCCAAAGGAAAATGATGATGATCTGGATGTATATGCCAAGAAGAAAATGGGACACAATACCATGGCACACATGTACAAGGAGATCCCAGACAAAGCCCTAGAGACTTTCTCTTTTGTATAAGTCCATTTTCTGTTGTCAGGGCTACCTACAATCAATTGGATCCTAAGGCACACTCTGTTGCCCAAGTCTGGTGACCACAACATGATCAGAGGACATGCAACCAATATGTTGCATTTATTTGATGTGCCACAGAAATTTAAAGTCATGATCCTTATAGTTGAAACCATTAAGAGGACTGCAGCAGCTCAGAAGAGGAGCTGTGGATATGCCCCTCAGATTCAGGAATTGATCAACTCAAAGATGGGAACTGGCAAATATCTATTGGATAGGGAACATTTTCCACTCTATCCAGACTTTGAGGACAATGAGGTTGTCATGAATGAGGATGATCCATCATCAGTTCAAGCTCAAGAGAAGAAGGAGAAGGCAAGAAAGGAGAAGGCTGCCAAGATGCCAACTCAAGAGGAGGCATCTGAGTATTTCTTAAAGAACAAGCAGGAGCAGCTTGGTTACTTGATAGCATCATCTCTGAGGATTGAGAAGGGATTGGCCACCCTCACTCGGAATCAGGAGAGCCTGGAGAGAATCATGGAACTCAAATTTCATGATCTTGATGTCAAGGTAACTGAGATTCAGACAGTTGTGAAGAAACTGCAGGATGACATGCAGGAGAGGAAGGGCAAGACTACCACTAATGTCTTTGCCAGAGTGCCTAGAGCTTAGAGGTCAGCTGTTGTGCCAGTGCCAGATACTAGAGCAACATCTTCAGCACCAGCTACTGCCCCTTCAGCTCCAGTGCAACCAGCTTCAGCATCAACTCCAGCACCCTCTACATCAACTGAAGCCTTCGTCCAAGGAGCCATCTCTACACCACCAACTGAAGATCAAGCCTGAGAGTCGATCTAGCACTATGCATTTTCTATGAACTTTTTGGTAACTTGTTGCCAAAGGGGGAGAAAAATGTATAGATCATAGGCTTCGAGAGAGAGAGTGTTGCTTTTGTTCTCTCTTGCTTTGTTGGTTTAAACTTGTTTGCCTTTGATTGTTTGAGATACTATGCTTGTGAGACATTGATGATCATGTGTTTGATCATAAGCTACACTTATGCATGTTTGATGATATTATCCTATCTATCTTATGTGATCAATCACTTTGCTTGGTGATGAGTGCATGTATTCAATACTTATCATTTTGAGCGCTCCACCAAGATGTATGTGACATGGAAGAGAAACCCATGAGCCTAATTCCTTTTGCATTTGAAGTCCAAAGCAAATTTTAAACTATGCACAAATTTATGGGGAGCTCTTGCTTATCACATACTTCTCAAAGCAACGATGTTTTTATTCTTATTATCATTTGTTGAAGCTTTGATCTATATGTTGTCATCAATTACCAAAAAGGGGGAGATTGAAAGTGCAACTATCCCTAGGTGGTTTTGGTAATTCATCACAACATATAGCTCATTGAGCTAATGCTATTCCAAGACTATTATTTCAGGAAAGCTCAATGAATGGCATGGCATGGATGATGAAAGTGGATCCCTCAAAATACTAAGGACAAAGGATAGGCTCAAGCTCAAAATCTCAAGACTCTTCATTTTATATTTTAGTGATCCAAGATCACATTGAGTCTATAGGAAAAGCCAATACTATCAAGGAGGGATGAGGTGTTGCTTAATGAGCCTCTTGCTTCATGTGCTTTGTGATATGCTCCAAAACCCTCAGCTACTTTCCCACATCCACAAATGACCTAAACCCAAAGCCAAAATCGGTCACACCGATTCTTCCAATCCGGCGCCACCAATTCCAAAAGTCATAGCCACTGCCACAAACCCTAAGAAAATCGGTCTTACCGATAGGGATCTCGGTCTCACCGAGATGGGATTGTAATCTCTCTGTTTCCCTTCGTAACGTTTCGGTCTAACCGAAGTGAGTGATCGGTCCCACCGAGATTGCAATGTAAACTCTCTATTTCCCTTTTGTAACATTTCGATCTCACTGAAAAGAGCAAATCGGTCCCACCGAGTTTACCTGACCAACTCTCTGGAAAGCTTATTACCAAAATCGGTCTCACCGAGTTTGTGTAATCAGTCTTACCGAGATTACGTTATGCCCTAACCCTAACCGAATCGGTCTCACCGAGATGCATGTCAGTCCCACCGAAAATCACTATCACTAGGTTTACTAAATCGGTCCGACCGAGTCTGTTGAATCGGTCCCACCGAGTTTGGTAAATTGTGTGTAACGGTTAGATTTTGTGTGGAGGCTATATATACCCCTCCACCTCCTCTTCATTCGTGGAGAGAGCCATCAGAATGAACCTACACTTCCAACTTACCATTTCTGAGAGAGAACCACCTACTCATGTGTTGAGGCCAAGATATTCCATTCCTACCATATGAATCTTGATCTCTAGCCTTCCCCAAGTTGCTTTCCACTCAAACCCTCTTTCCACTAGATCCAAATCCTATGAGAGAGAGTTGAGTGTTGGGGAGACTATCATTTGAAGCACAAGAGCAAGGAGTTCATCATCAACGCACCATTTGTTACTTCTTGGAGAGTGGTGTCTCCTAGATTGGCTAGGTGTCACTTGGGAGCCTCCGACAAGATTGTGGAGTTGAACCAAGGAGTTTGTAAGGGCAAGGAGATCGCCTACTTCGTGAAGATCTACCGCTAGTGAGGCAAGTCCTTCGTGGGCGACGGCCATGGTGGGATAGACAAGGTTGCTTCTTCGTGGACCCTTCGTGGGTGGAGCCCTCCGTGGACTCACGCAGCCGTTACCCTTCGTGGGTTGAAGTCTCCATCAACGTGGATGTACGATAGCACCACCTATCGGAACCATGCCAAAAACATCCGTGTCTCCAATTGCGTTTGAATCCTCCAAACCCTTCCCTTTACTTTCTTGCAAGTTGCATGCTTTAATTTCCACTGCCTATATACTCTTTGCATGCTTGCTTGAATAGTGTGATGATTGCTTGACTTGTCCTAATGTAGCTAAAATCTGCCAAACTCTAAAATTAGGAAAAGGTTAAGTTTTTAATTGGTCAAGTAGTCTATTCACCCCCCTCTAGACATACTTCAAGGTCCTACACACGTCTTCCTCCGTAACGGAGGAAGGCATCCACCGGCCTTGTAGGTTGGAGCCGGACATCATCAAAGGTCCGAAGCGCCTGAATCTGGAGCTTTGGGTGTTGGAACTCGAAGTGAGGGGCGGATTCGATTGAGATTGAAAGAAAGGAGCGGGGCCTTGGTCTCTTTATAAAGAGGTTGAATACCAAGAGCCTTCCCCATGACCGTTCGGGACTCGCCCTCGATAGAGGGGGCGTGCCAACAGGCACGATTGGGTTACCCACGCCCGTATTGATGAGAATCTCGGAATAAGGGGACACGATCTTTGCTTTGACAAGACATGCCAAGGAAACCGTCTCGCTAAACGCGCTGAGGTGGGACAATAAAACGATTCGAATGAAGGCTTGCCACGGCATGATGTCGCGCTGCGGAATACATCAACAAATTAGATTCGTCCAAATGTTATTCTCTCTACGGTGGTATGTGGAACTTATTTTGCAGAGCCGGACACTATCCTTGTGTTCAAAATTTTCTATGAAGTATTCGGAGGAGGAACCCACCTTGCAATGCCGAAGACAATATGCGCGTCGGACTCGTCGTCATTGAAGCCTGATTCAGGGGCTACTGAGGGATTCCTGGATTAGGGGGTGTCCGGATAGCCGAACTATCACCTTTGGCCGGACTCCTGGACTATGAAGATACAAGATTGAAGACTTTGTCCCTTGTCCGGATGGGACTTTCCTTGGCGTGGAAGGCAAGCTTGGCGATACAGATATGTAGATCTCCTACCATTGTAACCGACTCTGTGTAACCCTAAACCTCTTCGGTGCCTATATAAACCGGAGGGTTTTAGTCCGTAGGACGAAAAACAATCATACCATAGGCTAGCTTCTAGGGTTTAGCCTCTCTGATCTCGCGGTAGATCTACTCTTGTACTACCCATATCATCAATATCAATAAAGCAGGAGTAGGGTTTTACCTCCATCGAGAGGGCCCGAACCTGGGTAAAAACATCATGTCCCTTGTCTCCTGTTACCATCCGCCTAGACGCACATTTCGGGACCCCCTACCCGAGATCCACCGGTTTTGACACCGACAATAGGGGATCGCAACGGCTTTCGAGGGTAGAGTATTCAACCCAAATTTATTGATTCGACACAAGGGGAGCCAAAGAATATTCTTGAGTATTAGCAGTTGAGTTGTCAATTCAACCACACCTGGATAACTTAGTATCTGCAGCAAAGTATTTAGTAGCAAAAGTGGTATTATAATAAAGGTAACGGTAGCAAAAGTAAAGATAAATGTTTTGGGGTTTTTGTAGTAGTTGTAACAGTAGCAACGGAAAAGTAAATAAGCGAAGAACAATATGTGAAAAGCTCGTAGGAAATGGATCAGTGATGGATAATTATGCCGGATGTGATTCCTCATGCAATAGTTATAACATAGGGTGATATAGAACTAGCTCCAATTCATCAATGTAATGTAGGCATGTATTCCGTAAATTGTCATACGTGCTTATGGAAAAGAACTTGCATGACATCTTTTGTCCTAACCTCCCGTTGAAGCGGGGTCCTAGCGGAAACTAAGGGATATTAAGGCCTCCTTTTAATAGAGAACCGGACCAAAGCATTAACACATAGTGAATACATGAACTCCTCAAACTACGGTCATCACCGAGAAGTATCCCGATTATTGTCACTTCGGGGTTGTCGGATCATAACACATAATAGGTGACTATAGACTTGCAAGATAGGATCAAGAACACACATATATTCATGAAAACATAATAGGTTCAGATCTGAAATCATGGCACTCGGGCCCTAGTGACAAGCATTAAGCATAGCAAAGTCATAGCAACATCAATCTTAGAACATAGTGGATACTAGGGATCAAACCCTAACAAAACTAATTTGATTACATGGTAAATCTCATCCAACCCATCACCGTCCAGCAAGCCTACGATGGAATTACTCACGCACGGCGGTGAGCATCATGAAATTGGTGATGGAGGATGGTTGATGATGACGACGGCGACGAATCCCCCTCTTTGGAGCCCCGAACGGACTCCAGATCAGCCCTCCCGAGAGAGATTAGGGCTTGGCGGCGGCTCCATGTCGTAAAACGCGATGAAACTTTCTCTCTTATTTTTTTCTCCCCGAGACGGAATATATGGAGTTGGAGTTGAGGTCAGAGGAGGTCCAGGGGGCCCACGAGATAGGGGGCCGCACCCTAGGGGGGCGCCCGCTGTCTGGTGGACAGGTCGTGGGCCCCCTGGCATTAATTCTTTCGCCAAAAATTCTTATTAATTCCAAAAAGTGCCTCCGTGGATTTCTAGGACATTCCGAGAACTTTTCTTTTCTACACATAAAACAACATCATGGCAGTTCTGCTGAAAACAACGTCAGTCCGGGTTAGTTTCATTCAAATCATGCAAGTTAGATCCCAAAACAAGGGCCAAAGTGTTTGGAAGAGTAGATACGTTGGAGACGTATCAACTCCCCCAAGCTTAAACCTTTGCTTGTCCTCAAGCAATTCAGTTGATAAACTGAAAGTGATAAAGAAAAACTTCTACAAACTCTGTTTACTCTTGTTGTTGTAACATGAAAAGCCAGCATTCAAGTTTCAGCAAATATTATGAACTAACCATACTCACAATAACACATAGGTCTCACAATTACTCATATCAATGGCATAATCAGCTAGCGAGCCATAATAATAAAACTCAGATGACAACAGTTTCTCAAAATAATCATAACATGATATAACAAAATGGTATCTCGCTAGCCCTTTCTGAGACCGCAAAACATAAATGCAGAGCACCTTTAAATATCAAGGACTGACTAAACATTGTAATTCATGGTAAAAGAGATCCAGTCAAGTCATACCCAATATAAACCAATAATAATGAATGCAAATGACAGTGTGCTCTCCAGCGGGTGCTTTTAATAAGACATGATGACTCAACATAAAAGTAAATAGATAGGCCCTTCGCAGAGGGAAGCATGGATTTGTAGAGGTGCTAGAGCTCGATTTTAAAATAGAGATTGAATAACATTTTAAGCGGCATACTTTCGCTGTCAATGCAACAACTATGAGATGGCTGTATCTTCCATACTACATGCATTATAGGCAGTTCCCAAACAGAATGGTAAAGGTTTATACTCCCCCAACCACCAACAAGTATCAATACATGGCTTGCTCGAAACAACGAGTGCCTCCAACATACAACAACCCTGGGGGAGTTTTGTTTAATTATTTTGATTTGCTTTGATCTTTTTGGGTCATGGGACTGGGCATCCCGGTTACCGGCCCTTTCTCGTGAATGAGGAGCAGAGTCCACTCCTCTTGAGAATAACCCATCTAGCATGAAATATATAGGCAGCCCTAGTTGAAACATGAGCTGCTCGAGCATACAAAACAGAATTTTATTTGAAGGTTTGGAGTTTGGCACATACAAATTTACTTGGAACGGCAGGTAAATACCGCATATAGGTAGGTATAGTGGACTCATATGGAACAACTTTGGGGTTTAAGGAGTTTGGATGCACAAGCAGTATTCCCGCTTAGTACAGGTGAAGGCTAGCAAATGACTGGGAAGCGACCAACTGAGAGAGCGACAACAGTCGTAAACATGCATTAAAATTAATTCACACCGAGTACAAGCATGAGTAGGATATAATCCACCATGAACATAAATATCGTGAAGGCCATGTTGATTTGATTCAACTACATGCGTGAACATGCGCCAAGTCAAGTCACTCAATTCATTCAAAGGAGGATACCATCCCATCATACCACATCATAATCATTCTAATAGCATGTTGGCACGCAAGGTAAACCATTATAACTCATAGCTAATCAAGCATGGCACAAGCAACTATAATCTCTAAATGTTGTTGCAAATATGTTTACTTCATAATAGCTGACTCAGGAACGATGAACTCATGATATTTACAAAAACAAGAGAGGTCGAGTTCATACCAGCTTTTCTCATCCCAATAAGTCCATCATATATCGTCATTATTGCCTTTCACTTGCACGACCGAACGATGTGTATAATAATAAGAGTGTACGTGCATTGGACTAAGCTGGAATTTGCAAGCATTCAACTCAAGAGAGAATACAAGTAATATGGGCTCTAAATTAAATAAACAATCATACATATAAGAGCCATTAAGCATTTTCAATATAGTCTTCTCGACCCCCAAAAGAAAGAAAAGAAAAGAAAACTATTTACACGGGAAAGCTCCCAACAAGTAAAGCAAGAACGAGAAATCTTTTTGGGTTTTCATTTTAATTCTACTACAAGCATGGAAATTAAACTAACTAATTTTTTTTGGTTTTTTCTCAAGGTTTATCAAACACACAAGAAGAAAATTGGAAAAAGAAATTTAAACTAGCATGGATAATACAATGAAAGAGTATGAGCACCGACGACTAGTGTGTGAACATGAATGTAAAGTCGGTGAGAAATACGTACTCCCCCAAGATTAGGCTTTTGGCCTAAGTTGGTTTAATACCAAGGACCGCCGCTACTCTCCCCGGTGTAGTGGGAGGTGTAATCAGGATACCACTGGCTGGTCATCTCCGGATCCCACTGGACAGATGATGCACGATAAGGGTCCAGCTCAGGTTCCGGCTCAGGTTCAGGTTCTGGAGTAAAAGCTTGAGCTCGGTGATTGTTCACCGCTTCCGGCGTGACAAGACGATTTTCTGCAAGCAAATCAAACAACAGCAGTGTAGGCAAAATAATAAACTCAAAGTGTTTCTTATTGAATCTAAGTCCATACAAGAGCATCTTCTCTTTGTTGTCAACAATAAACTTGTGTGCTACCATGCTCTTGTAATCTAAAATGTGAGGGGGTAATTTTGTCTCCTCCTCCTCATAGTGCCTAATGGGTATCTGAAAATGTTCAGCAAGACGTGCAGCATAGATACCTCCAAATATGGGGCCTTTTGTACGATTCAGGGCTAGCCGTTTAGCAACGACGGCACCCATACTAAAAGTATTGTCTCCCAGCAAAGCATGTTGAAGAATAATAATATATGGAATGATGGGGTCATGTACCTAGGGTAGGGTCACAGACCTGATCTAAGTACCCTGCCCAAGGACACCCTTAGAAGAGGTCACCTTCCAGTCGACCAACGAGGGATTCACTCGACTGACTTGAAGGACTCGACCACGAAGACTCACTCGACTACCAGGAGGTCAAAAGGCACTCTGCACTGCAACGGCCTGTAGTTAAGTAGACTTTATGATAGTTAAGACACTTTATGTAGGACGTTACCAGTAACGCCCCGGACTAAATACACCTTAAACCCTTCATCACGTGGGCTGGCTGGGGTCCTGGCGCACTCTATATAAGCCACCCCCCTCCACAGGCAGAAGGGTTCGGCACCCTGTAACTCATATACATATAATCCACTCGACCGCCTCTGGGCTCCGAGACGTAGGGCTTTTACTTCTTCCGAGAAGGGCCTGAACTCGTACATCCCTTGTGTTTACAACCTCTCCATAGCTAGGACCTTGCCTCTCTATACCTACCCCCCACTCTACTGTCAGACTTAGAACCACGACAGTTGGCGCCCATCGTGGGGCAGGTGTTTTTAGCAATTTTGTGGAGAAGTTGCGATTCTTTCGAGTACTTTCATCATGGTGGCTGCTGGAGTTTTGGTCGAGGGTCGAGAGATCCGTCTCGGCGCTCTCACCTTCATCGCCGACGACTCCGCCTGGCTCCAGGAGGCTCCACTCGACGTTGATGCGCTCCCCGTCCGCGGTGCGACGCATTTTCGCGCATGTGTCCGCGGTGTTCTGCTGCGGCAACCGTCGACCCCGTATCGGTCGACATCCCCATCGACCACCCTCCCGGTCTCCCGCCAGCGCAAGCGCTCGGGCCGGTCAAGGATTCAGCGGTGGGTGAGGCACGCGGTGGCTCGCCAGACGGCCACCACCCAAGTTGCGGCAATCGAGCCCGACGAATCTCTCTACGGCCTGTTCGATCTGTCGACTGGCTCCGTAGAGACCGCATCCGAGTGCGATAGCAGTGATCCAGCAGCGGAAATCATGATGGTCGACGGGCCCCGCAGTCCCCCTGGCTTCGCCCGTGATGGTGGAGCAGGCGACGAAGGCGACCCCGCACGAGACCACGAAGAGTACCAGCCCGAGCCACTCGACTCTCTGCAAAGAGAAGAACTTCGCCGCAGGAACGTGGATGTCCTGCGTACTCCCATCGCAGGAGTAACCCCCGAGGCTCGCGCCTTGGAGGAGGCACGTTTGGCCAATTTGTCCGAACGCACTCGACTGGAGAATCTTCAGCGAGCACTCGACGAGCGCGCGCGGCAACGAGTTCCCGACACCAGTCGACGTCAACTCTTCCCGCCGACTCAGGTATATCGAACCCCAATCCAGAATTTGGCAGCTGCGACCCGTATAGCAGAGTCCATCCAGCCCTCTCAGTCGGAAGCTGGCAGAGGCTTGATGCAGATCAGGGATCTGCTCCGGGCAGCAGGAGATCAGAATTCGGCCGTGTCGCAGTCGCGCAACAGAATTCACAGTCGATCCGTCGCTGCGAATACGGTTCAGTCGGCTCACAGTCCCAGATCGCCTCCGCGGCGTGAAGGGCGCGAGAATCGGTGAGACCAATATGGTGACCGACTCGACCGAGATGATAGGCGTCGGGTGCCCAATTCCCCTCCGAGGGGTGGGTCTTACGCTCCTCGGCAGCAAGATGACAGACGTCAGCTCAGTACGGGGCGAAGAGTTCCAGTCGACCCCAAAGAACCAGGCTTCGACGCGCGATCCATTATCGTGCAAGGTTTGGTCGACCGGAACAGAGCCCATCGAGGTGGACTCGACAAAGATGCGCCCACAAGCAGTCGAGTGCATGTTTCTGGTCCTGAATGTTTCAGCAGAGCTATCAGAGCCGCAGTTATCCCTCCCAATTTCAGGTTGGCAACAGGAGTCAGCAAGTTCACTGGTGAGTCTAAGCCTGAAACTTGGCTTGAGGACTACCGAGTGGCGGTTCAGATTGGTGGTGGGAACGACGAGGTGGCCATGAAGCATTTGCCCCTCATGCTGGAAGGTTCTGCCAAGGCATGGTTGACTCAATTACCTCCTAGCAGCATTTACACTTGGGAAGATCTGTCCCGAGTGTTCATCAGAACATTTGAAGGAACTTGCAAGCGACCGGCTGGACTGACGGAGTTGCAAGTCTGCGTGCAGAAGACCAATGAGACTCTCAGAGAGTATATTCAGAGATGGATCACTTTGCACCATATTGTGGAGAATGTGTCTGATCATCAGGCAGTCTGCGCCTTTAAAGATGGCGTCAAGAACAGAGAATTGAGTTTGAAGTTTGGTCGAACCGGTGACATGACCTTGAGTCGGATGATGGAGATTGCTACCAAGTACGCCAACGGCAAAGAAGAAGACCGACTCCGAAGCGGCAAGCACAAGCCGAGTCAGTCGGAAAAGGGAAACACCAGTCGGAAACAGAAGCGGAAGGCTGAACCGGCAGCTCCTGGAGAGGCTCTGGCCGTGACTCAGGGAAAGTTTAAAGGGAAACCAAAAGGATCCTGGAACCCTAAGAAGGTAAAGGATAAAGAAGGGAATGACGTGATGGATATGCCGTGTCACATCCACACGAAGAAAGATGAAGAGGGGAATATCATCTACCCGAAGCACACCACTCGCCAATGTCGACTCCTGATCCAGCAGTTTCAAGGAAAACAGTCCAATAACAAGGAGAAGGAGTCGGACAAGGCCGAAGACAAGGAGGACCGTGAGGAAGGATATTCGCATATCAACTCTACTCTGATGATCTTTGCAGATGTGGAGAGCAAGAGTCGATTGAAAGTTATTAACCGTGAGGTGAACATGGTTGCCCCAGCAAAAGCAAATTATCTGAAATGGTCCCAAACACCCATCACCTTCGACCAATCTGATCACCCGACTCATATTGCCACCCCTGGGAGGCAAGCTTTGGTGGTCGATCCAGTTGTTGAAGGCACTTGACTGACGAAAGTGCTTATGGACGGTGGTAGTGGACTGAATTTGCTGTATGCAGACACACTGAAAGGAATGGGCATTCCGATGTCCCGACTGAGCACCAGTAACATGAGCTTTCATGGAGTTATACCAGGAAAGAAAGCCGAGTCACTCGGCCAAATAGCTCTGGACGTGGTGTTTGGTGATTCGAAACATTTTCACAAAGAGAAGTTGACGTTCGAGTTCGTGGATTTTCAGAGTGCATATCATGCCATTTTGGGGAGACCAGCTTATGCACGGTTCATGGCTTGACCATGTTACGTGTACCTCAAATTGAAGATGCCCGGCCCCAAAGGAGTGATCACTGTCACCGGTGATCGGAAAAAGGCAGAAGAGTGCTTCCAGAAAGGCTCAAAGATTGCTGATTCCCAGGTGACAGCGGTCGAGTTCGAAGAATACAAGCAAAACGCAGATCCGAGTGACTTGCTGCGATCCAAGAAACCCGCCACAGAGTCTGCATTTCAGTCGTCCGGTGAGACGAAGCCTGTTCACATTCACCTGACCGACCCCGATGCAGCTCCGACCCACATCTCCACAACACTCGACCCGTCACAGAAGCTGATGTGGCTAAAAGTTCGAGTGGACTCCAGAAGCTGATCCATCACAGTCGTCAGCGACGCTCCACTATCAGAGATTTTGCACAACAAAGATGCAACTGGTCGAGTGGCTAAATGGGCGATTGAACTTCTTCCCCTTGATATCAAGTTTGAGTCAAAGAAAGCCATTAAGTCCCAGGCAATAGCAGATTTCCTCGCCGAGTGGATTGAACAGCAGCAGCCGACTGAAGTTCACTCGGAGCATTGGACCATGTTCTTTGATGGCTCTAAGATGTTGAATGGTTCCGGTGCTGGGGTTGTCCTGGTTTCCCCCAGAGGAGATAAGCTCAGATATGTGCTCCAGATTCACTTTGATTCCTCCAACAATGAGGCAGAATATGAGGCCCTCTTATATGGGTTGCGCATGGCCATTTCACTCGGCGTCCGTCGCCTGATGGTCTATGGCGACTCGGATTTAGTGGTCAACCAAGTGATGAAGGAGTGGGATGTGAGAAGCCCAGCCATGACCGGATACTGCAGTGCAGTGAGGAAGCTGGAAAAGAAGTTCGAGGGGTTGGAGCTCCATCATATACCCCGACTGAAAAATCAAGCAGCTGATGATCTAGCAAAGATAGGTTCCAAGAGAGAAGCCATTCCGAGTGGTGTGTTCTTGGAGCATATACACACTCTGTCAGTCAAAGAAGATCCTTTCACCGAAGAAGCTCCACAGCCCAAGAGTGCCACAGATCCGACTGAGGTTGAAGTCCTAGCAGTAGTCGACTTGGTTATGGAGATCTTGGTGGTCATTCCCGATTGGACAGTTCCATATATCGCATATATCCTAAGAAAAGAGCTCCCGGAGGATGAGGAAGAGGCTCGACAGATCGTCCGTCGATATAAGGCCTTTACGTAATCAAAGGACAGTTATACAGAGAAAGCGCGACTGGAGTTGGTCAGAAGTGCATAACGCCAGAAGAAGGTCGAATCATCCTTAATGATATTCACTCAGGGACCTGCGGTCATCATGCGTCCTCTCGGACTATCGTGGCCAAAGCATACCGAGCCGGATTTTACTGGCCAAAGGCGAAAGATGACAAATGAGATAGTAGATAAGTGCGAGGGATGTCAGTTTTACTCGAATATGTCGCACAAGCCTGCATCAGCCCTGAAGACCATTCCACTCGTCTGGCCTTTCGCAGTATGGGGGTTGGACATGGTCGGTCCTTTGAGAACAGGGCGAAGTGGCTTCACGCATGTGCTGGTGGCAGTCGACAAGTTCACCAAGTGGATTGAGGCTAAACCAATCAAGAACCTTGACGCCGGTACTGCTGTTAGCTTCATCAGGGAACTAATATTCAGATATGGAGTCCCTCACAGCATCATTACGGATAATGGGTCGAACTTTGACTCGGAGGAATTCAGAGATTTCTGTAACTCTCAAGGCACACGAGTCGACTACGCTTCAGTCGCCCATCCGCAGTCGAATGGACAAGCGGAGCGAGCCAATGGCCTGATTCTCAAGGGATTGAAACCCCGACTGATGTGTGATCTCAAGCATGCAGCTGGAGCTTGGGTCGACGAACTTCCCTCAGTGCTTTGGGGACTGCGGACCACACCTAATCGGTCGACCGGAAGAACTCCATTCTTCTTGGTCTACGGAGCTGAAGCAGTCTTGCCGAGTGATCTTCTCCACAATGCTCCTCGAGTTGAAATCTACAATGAAGCAGAAGCTGAACAAGCGCGGCAGGACTCAGTCGACCTTTTAGAGGAAGAAAGGGAGATGGCTCTGATCCGGTCGACCATCTAGCAACAAGATTTGCGTCGTTTCCACGCCAGAAATGTGAGAGGTCGAGCCTTCCAAGAAGGAGATTTAGTTCTCCGAGTGGATCAGAAGAAACAACACAAGTTTGCTCCTTCTTGGGAAGGACCCTTCATCGTCACCAAAGTTCTTCACAACGGGGCGTACCGTCTTTACAACGTCGAGCATAATATCGACGAGCCCCGAGCTTGGAACGTGGAACTACTCCGCCCATTTTACACTTAAGTTTTATCACTCGGATGAGTTGCAATAAAGTACTTCTGTAGTTCATGGACCTCAAAATAATAGTGTCATAGTTCCTCCATAATTTTTGTCACTTTTTATTTTGTCTAATAAAATCCCCCCTCAATGGGTGACTTAGCCGCGAATCCGTTCCGCCTAAGTTTGTAAAAAATCCTACCGAGTGGTGAGCCACACTCCCACTCGGAGGCTTAGCTGCGAATCCGTTTCGCCTAAGTTATAAAAAATCCTACCGAGTGGTGAGCCAGACTCCCACTCGGAGGCTTAGCTGTGAATCCGTTTCGCCTAAGTTATCAAAAATCCTACCGAGTGGTAAGCCAGACCTCTCACTCGGGGGCTTAGCTGCAGTCCAAGTACTCGCCTAAGTTACCGAAATCCTACCGAGTGAAGAGCAAACCTCTCACTCGGAGGCTTAGCTGCAGTCCAAGTACTCGCCTAAGTTATGAAAATCCTACCGAGTGGTAAGCCAGACTTCCCCTCGGAGGCTTAGCTGCAGTCCAAGTACTCGCCTAAGTTATCAAAATCCCACCGAGTGAAGGGCAAACCTCTCACTCGGAGGCTTAGCTGCAGCCCAGTGCTCGCCTAAGTTATGAAAATCCTACCGAGTGAAGAGCAAACCTCTCACTCGGGGGCTTAGCTGCAGCCCAGTGCTCGCCTAAGATATAAAAATCCTACCGAGTGAAGAGCAAACCTCTCACTCGGGGGCTTAGCTGCAGCCCAGTGCTCGCCTAAGATATAAAAATCCTACCGAGTGAAGAGCAAACCTCTCACTCGGGGGCTTAGCTGCAGCCCAGTGCTCGCCTAAGTTATGAAAATCCTACCGAGTGAAGAGCAAACCTCTCACTCGGGGGCTTAGCTGCAGCCCAGTGCTCGCCTAAGTTATGAAAATCCTACCGAGTGAAGAGCAAACCTCTCACTCGGGGGCTTAGCTGCAGCCCAGTGCTCGCCTAAGTTATGAAAATCCTACCGAGTGAAGAGCAAACCTCTCACTCGGGGGCTTAGCTGCAGCCCAGTGCTCGCCTAAGTTATGAAAATCCTACCGAGTGAAGAGCAAACCTCTCACTCGGGGGCTTAGCTGCAGCCCAGTGCTCGCCTAAGATATAAAAATCCTACCGAGTGAAGAGCAAACCTCTCACTCGGGGGCTTAGCTGCAGCCCAGTGCTCGCCTAAGTTATCAAATCCTACCGAGTGAAGGGCAAACCTCTCACTCGGGGGCTTAGCTGCAGCCCAGTGCTCGCCTAAGTTATGAAAATCCTTCCGAGTGATAAGCCAGACTTCCACTCGGAGGCTTAGCTGCAGCCCAGCGCTCACCTAAGTGGATTAAGGAATAAGTTGATTGCAGTAAGCGCCCTGCTTTGAACCTGCAAAAGACATTTCGAGCCAAGAGCAATCATATTCAAACGACAAATTCAAGTTCGGATCGATACCTAAAGGAACCGGAAGTGCTCAGGCGCTAAGCCCGTTAAGGTTTATCGGTTACAATTCCACTCGGCATACCGAGGCAAATTTAAAGCGTCGAGCTTAGAAGAAGTTTTTTACCCCTCCTGTGGAGGGCTGGAAGGTGCAACAAACTCATCAAGATCAATCCCATCTGCGATCCGAGTGGCAGCCGCAAGGAAAGTTTCCATAAAGGACCTGAAGTCGTGTTTCTTGGTGTTGGCCACCCGGAGGGCCGCCAGCTTGTCTTCTCGCGCATCTTTGCAGTGAACTCGGGCCAGACACAGAGCAACATCTGCACCGCACCGAGCCGAGGATTTTTTCCACTCCTGCACTCGACCAGGGATCGTGTTCAAGCGAGCCATCAGCGACTCGAGGTCATTCTGAAGAGTCTCCCCGGGCCAGAGCGTCGAGTCGATGCGAGATGTGGCGACCTTCAGCCTTGCAAGATAGTCCACGACAGCTGCAACACGGGACTCCAGTCGGAAAACATTCATGGCAGCTTCGTCGTCCATCGGAGAATTGACGGGGTCAAGGTTTGGTTCCAGCCGGCTAGTTTCTTCTTCAAAGTTTTGACAAAATTCTGCAAGGATGATCACCGAGTCAAGGCAATGGTCGAATGGAAAAACCACGGTTGGAAATGATCGCCGAGCATAGAGATTTACCTTCAAGCATAAGAAACAGCTTCTTGGCAAGACCATTCAGGAAGGCCTCCAGATCTTTTTTCTTCCCAAGAGCAGCTTTCAGATTGGCATTTTCTTGCTCAAGCTTGGCGACTGAAGCTAACTTCTCGTCAACAAGCTTGATCTTCTCAGCTAGTTCAAGGTCCTTCTTCCGTTCGGCCTCCCTCACCTTACCTGCAAGTTACAGCAAGATCAGATTTTGAAACAAATAAAGGGAAAAAGCAGTCGTCAAGGTCTCACCAAACATACCTTCGGTCTCCTCCTTTGCCTTAGTCAGATTCTCCTGAACCAGCTTCAAATTCAGCTCGAGCTGAATGTGCTTGTTTTCCAGCTCAGAGTAGCGAGCCACAAGATCACAGGAGTTCTGCGAAGAACCAATCGACTAAAATGTCAAATATAATTCACTTCCGAGTGAAAAAGGAAAAATCACGCGTTTCTAAGACTACAGCCGAATACGAGCATTCGACCGTAGTCTCGGGGACTACACCCAGTGGGTGCACTCAGCGTGCCCCCACTAATCGACCAGTCGAAGACAGAGTCGACCAGTCGACCGGTTTGTGAAACCCAGTCGCCTTAGTCGAATGACGGAGAGACTGAAATTATAAAGCCTAAGGCCGACTGCCAGCAGTCGACCTTAGCCTTGGGGACTACACCCAGTGGGTGCACTCAGCGTGCCCCCACTAATCCTATTTGAAGACAGAGTCGACCAGTCGACCTCAAAAAAAAACAAGATGTATTCTCTAAGACTGTAACCGACTGCCAGCAGTCGACCACAGTCTCGGGGAATACACCCAGTGGGTGCACTCAGCGTGCCCCCACTAACCCTGTTTGCGAAATCCATTCGCCGTAGTCGAATGACGGAGAGACTGAAATTATAAAGCCTAAGGCCGACTGCCAGCAGTCGACCTTAGCCTTGGGGACTACACCCAGCGGGTGCACTCAGCGTGCCCCCGCTAACACGGAGTTTAAATCAACACACCCAATGGGTGACTACTATAAATTCTGGAAAGAAAAGTTTTTTGATAGCATATCCTAACAGAACAAGTGGTGGTCGACTGACCTGAACATTCCTTTGAAGGGCGGAACTGGCGTCATAAGCTGCCTGGCTCGCATCCCGGATGGTCTTCAACTGCTCCATCATGATTCCTGCCTGGCGTATCGCCTCCTTCGCGGCGCCAGCCTGGTCCTCTGGGACGTGGTGCGTCGTGAAGAGGGAGGGCTGCGGAGCACTCGTCAGCGGATCTGCGAAGGACACAGTGTGTCGAGTGGTGTTCTCCTCCTCCGCGACCAGAGTCTCAGGCACCGTCACATCCTGGGGCACCCTGCTGGCAGACGCTTTCCTTCTCATTCTGTGCTTTAGTGGTTCCTCGTCTTCATCGTCATCAGGGAGAGTGATAACAACATTGGATGGAGCTACAGAAAAGAATCAGAATTAGAGATCATGAGTCAGTCGACTAGAAACGGTGTTAAGAGTATAATACCAGGTTTTGAGGTTGCTGCGTCCTCCATCGCATGGTCGTCAGCCCGGGCTGAGGTCTCAGAAGTAGCAGCACTGCAACTCCAAAGAGTCAGTCGACTAACTCCAGCGCCAACCAGAGATAAAGTTCACACAAAACAAGAAGACGTAAGCAATATGATTACCCTGATATGGTGGGGATGGACACCTTCATCTTCGGCAGGTGCTTGGTCGGCTTCGACGGGGCCGCCCTGGGCTGCTTCGGCGCCTTTTCAGTCGGCGCCGGAGAGGTGGTCCGGGGGCGCTTGGTCGACTGAGTAACAGTCGCGACCCCCTCGCCGCGTTCAGTCGCAGGGTCATGAACAAGTTTCGACCGCCTTTCCGAGCGCGGTGGTGCGACCTCCTCCTCCTCCTCCTCTTCGCCGTCCTCATCGTCATCATCATCATCGTCATCGTCATCATCATCGGCCTCGGCGGCGTCCGAGTCCCACTCCTCCTCCTGACTCTCGCCCCCGCTCGCTTCTCCCTCCTCAGTCGGAGCCTGCGCTCCGTTGGGCATTGAGTACAGTTCAGTGAGGGCCTGATGGACAACAAGACAAAGATCAGTCGACCGATCGACAGAGAAAACAGAAATAAATACGACAAAAATACAATGGGAAGTGGAGCAGACATACCTTGTTTGGGTCACTGTGGCAGTCGAGTGGAGGAATCCTTCTGGCTCCGCGAGGGTTATCCTTGTTCCCAGTAACAGCGGCCATCCACCTTTCCAGAGTGGCATCGTCGACTGTTTCTGGGTTAACCCGAGTCACGTCCTCAGTCCCACAGTACAACCACATGCAGTGGCTCCGGAACTGAAGAGGCTGGATTCGGCGCCTAAGGAAAACTTCCAGGAGATCCATGCCCGTCACTCCCTCCCGAACCAACTGAACTACGCGCTCCATCAACATCTTCACGTCAGCTTTCTCCTCCGGAATCAGCTTCAGGGAGGAGGGCTTGTTCACTCGGTCCATGGTAAATGGAGGGAGCCCACTCGACTGCCCCGGTGTCGACTCGTCCTGGCAGTAGAACCAGGTCGACTGCCAGCCTCTGACTGACTCGGGAAATGTCATAGCTGGGAAGGTGCTCTTGTTTCTCACCTGGATCCCCAGACCTCCACACATTTGGACCACTCGGGTTCTTTCGTCGCCTGGACTCGCCTTCTTCACAGTTTGAGAGCGACATGTGAATATGTGCTTGAACAAGCCCCAGTGCGGTCGACAGCCCAGAAAACTCTCGCACATGGACACAAACGCGGCAAGATAGGCGATAGAATTCGGGGTGAAGTGGTGGAGTTGCGCTCCAAAAAAGTTCAAGAAACCACGGAAGAAAACGCTCGGCGGCAAAGAGAATCCGCGGTCGACATGGGTAGCCAGAAGCACGCACTCACCCTCTTCCGGCTGGGGCTGCCATTCTTTCCCCGGAAGCCTCGCAGCTCCATGGGGGATCAGGCCCTCGTTGGCCATGTCGAGGAGGTCCTTCTCCGTGATGGTCGACTGGATCCAATCTCCCTGGACCCAGCCTTTCGGCAGGCGGGATCTGGACGAAGACCCACCGCGGCTGGTGGATCTCCCCTTCGCCTTCTCCGTCGCCGACGCCTTCTTCGCGCGCTCCAGCGCCGCCGTCTTCTCCTTGACCATGGCTTCCGGCGGGGCGCGTGAGGAGAAGTGGTGCGGGGGCAAGAGCGAGCGCGTTGGGCGGAGACGAAGGAGGCAGAGAGAGAGAATGCTGAAGCACTGTTCAAAAAACCCCCGCCGGGCGCATTTATAAGATCCCTTCCGAGTGGATGACAGGTGGACCCGGCAGATCTAATCATATCCTGGAACTGTTACACGGGCGAGATACGTGGCGAAGAAAGCGGCGCGAGAATCGAGGCGTCTATGTCCCGTCCCATCCGAACGCCGCAGTCCGCTCCGCTTCGCGCGTTTCCCCAAATTTCGCATCCCGCGGAATCCGCTAACGGCAGATCAGTCTGTCAGGCGCGGGATTTCCTGCGATCCGTCGCTCGGAAATCGACGAAGCCCGAAAGATCACTCGACGAAAGAAAAGAATGGATCGAGTCGACTGAAGGCGAGTTGCTCACTATCAACGAAGAGATTCTCTGGATTCAGGACAACGCACGACCAGTGTGCAAAGGTCAATCGGAAACAGCATCAACTCCTCCGTCACTCAAAGCCTCAATCCATTCGGGGGCTAATGATGGGGTCATGTACCTAGGGTAGGGTCACAGACCTGATCTAAGTACCCTGCCCAAGGACACCCTTAGAAGAGGTCACCTTCCAGTCGACCAACGAGGGATTCACTCGACTGACTTGAAGGACTCGACCACGAAGACTCACTCGACTACCAGGAGGTCAAAAGGCACTCTGCACTGCAACGGCCTGTAGTTAAGTAGACTTTATGATAGTTAAGACACTTTATGTGGGACGTTACTAGTAACGCCCCGGACTAAATACACCTTAAACCCTTCATTACGTGGGCTGGCTGGGGTCCTGGCGCACTCTATATAAGCCACCCCCCTCCACAGGTAGAAGGGTTCGGCACCCTGTAACTCATATACATATAATCCACTCGACCGCCTCTGGGCTCCGAGACGTAGGGCTTTTACTTCTTCCGAGAAGGGCCTGAACTCGTACATCCCTTGTGTTTACAACCTCTCCATAGCTAGGACCTTGCCTCTCTATACCTACCCCCCACTCTACTGTCAGACTTAGAACCACGACATGGAACGCTCAAATTTCCACTATTTCCACGACCAATCAAGCATCTACTAGCAAATATGGCAAAGTAGCGTAAAACAGGAAAGTGTATGCTAGAGACCTTCGCCTCGGAGCTCTTCTTTGGCTCCTCTACAGCAATATTATTAAGAAAGCCACCCACATCATCACGATGGGGTTCATCTAATTCTCCCTCATAAGGTATCCTACATACCACGCAAAAATGACGTAAAGACATTTCTTTGAATTCATCATATAAATGAAATGATACTGCAGGCGGTGATTTCTTAGGATAATAATAAAAGTTTTGCATGAAAGTGTTGGTAAGTAAGAGATACTGATCGATTCAGTCGTTCATGAAACCGGTGAGGCCTGCAGTCCCGATTAAAGCATAAAAGTCTTCATGAATTCCGGCTTCTTTCAAGAAATCCTCGCATGGCCATTCACACGACCGTACTTCCGCTAAGCGAGGAAGATTATACTTGGGTTTTTCCTTTTCTTTGTCTTGTTTTTCCTTAGAGCTTTGGCTAGAAGAGCCTTTAAAGAGCCACCTTAACATTTTTTGAAAATTTCTGAAATTTTAGTAACTTCAAAATAAAAGTGAATAAAACTAAACAAGATTGATAGCAACTACTCCTACAAGTGCCTAGAGCCTATATCATGCATTGGAATTGCTTGGGACCTCAAAAATTTAACATGCAAGCTCAAGAATATGGTCACCTATGCAGAAAAAAATTGCAATGAATAAAGCACTAGAACAAAAACTAATTGGACCAATGGAGGAGTCACATACCAAGCAACAATCTCCCAAAGCAGTTTTGTGAATGGAGCTTTGAGCTAAGAGATCGAAAATCGCAGCAAAACAAGCTAGAACTCGTGCTTGAGCTGGATGGGGATTTTTTTGGGTAGAAGATGAAGTGTGTGGGTGTTGGCATAAGTGGAGGGGAGCCACCAGGGGCCCACAAGATAGGAGGCGCGCCCTACAGGGGGGGCGCCCTCCTCTCTCGTGGCCCGGTGCTTGCCCCTCCTGCAGTGTTTTCAGTGCCTAAAATCCTCAAATATTCCAGAAAAAATCATACTAAATTTGCAGGGCATTTGGAGCACTTTTATTTTCGGACTATTTTTTAATGCACAGATAATTCAGAAAATAGACAGATAATACTATTTTTGCTTTAATTAATCTAAATAACAGAAAGTAAAAGGAGGGTACAGAAGGTTGTGCCTTCTAGTTTCATCCATCTCGTGGTCATCAAAATGAATCCACTAACAAGGTTGATCAAGTCTTGTTAACAAACTCATTCCGAATAACACGGAACCGGAGAAATTTCGAATAACACTAAGTTACCTCAACGGGGATATGAAAATCCCCAACAATAAGAATATCATACTTTTTCTTGACAGTAGGGAGAGGAAATTCAAAACCTCCAAAAATGATAGTTGGAACTTTTTCAATAGAATTGATGCTATGAACTTGAGATTGTTTCCTCGGAAAGTGTACAGTATGCTCATTACCATTAACATGAAAAGTGACATTGCCTTTGTTGCAATCAATAACAGCCCCTGCAGTATTAAGAAAAGGTCTACCAAGGATAATAGACATACTATCGTCCTCGGGAATATGAAGAATAACAAAGTCCGTTAAGATAGTGACATTTGCAACCACAACAGGCACATCCTCACAAATACCGACAGGTATAGTAGTGGATTTATCAGCCATTTGCAAAGATGTTTCAGTAGGTGTCAACTTATTCAATTCAAGTCTACGATATAAAAAGAGGGGCATAACACTAACACCGGCTCCAAGATCACATAAAGCAGTTCTAACATAATTTCTTTTAATGGAACATGGTATAGTTGGAACACCCGGATCTCCAAGTTTCTTTGGTATTCCACCCTTAAAAGTGTAATTAGCAAGCATGGTGGAAATTTCAGCTTCCGGTATCTTTCTTTTATTTGTAATGATATCCTTCATATACTTAGCATAAGGATTTACTTTAAGCATATTGGTTAAGCGCATACGTAAGAAAATAGGTCTAATCATTTCAGCAAAGCGCTCAAAATCCTCATCATCCTTTGACTTGGATGGTTTAGGAGGAAAGGGCATAGGTTTCTGAACCCATGGTTCTCTTTCTTTACTGTGCTTCTTAGCAACAAAATCTTGCTTATCATAACGTTGATTCTTTGATTGTGGGTTATCAAGATCAACAGCAGGTTCAATCTCTACATCATTGTCTTTGCTGGGTTGAGCATCAACATGAACATTATCATTAACATTATCACTAGGTTCATGTTCATCACCTGATTGTGTTTCAGCATTAGAAATAGAGATATCATTGGGATTCTCAGACGTGTCTACAGTAGGTTCACTAGAAGCATGCAAAGTTCTATCGTTTTTCTTCTTCTTCTTTTTAGAAGAACTAGGTGCCTCTAAATTATTTCTCTGAGAATCTTGCTCGATTCTCTTAGGGTGGCCTTCAGGATACAAAGATTCCTGGGTCATTCTACCAGTTCTAGTAGCCACTCTAACCGCAAAGTCATTTTTATTATTCAATTCCTCAAGCAAATCATTTTGAGCTTTGAGTAATTGCTCAGCTTGAGTAGCAACCATAGAAGCATATTTGCTAACACGGTGAAGTTCATCTTTAACTCTAGCCAGATTATCACCTACACGTCCTATCTCGAAAGCATTATTCTTTAACTCTCTACCAACATAAGCATTAAAACTTTCTTGTCTAGCCATAAAGTCATCAAATTCATCTAAGCATGGGCTATGAAATTTAGTAGAGGGGACTTCAACTTTATCATATCTATAGAGAGAATTTACCTTTACTACCTGTGTCGGGTTATCAAGACAATGTGGTTCTTCAGGCGGTAAATTAAGACCATGTATTTCTTCAATAGGAGGTAAATTCTTAACATCTTCAGCTATAATACCTTTTTCTTTCATTGATTTCTTTGCCTCTTGCATATCTTCAGGACTGAGAAATAAAACACATCTCTTGTTCGGAGTGGGTTTAGGAATAGGCTCAGGAGTTGGCTCAATTGGTTCAGGAGTTACTTCAGGAACTAGCTCGGGAAGAGTCCAATTATTTTCATTAGTCAACATATTATTCAATAATATTTTAGCTTCGTCGACTGTTCTTTCCCTGAAAACACAACCAACATAACTATCCAAGTAGTCCTTGGAAGCATCGGTTAGTCCATTATAAAAGATATCAAGTATTTCATTTTTCTTAAGAGGATGATCAGGCAAAGCATTAAGTAACCAGAGAAGCCTCCCCCAAGCTTGTGGGAGACTCTCTTCTTTGATTTGCACAAAATTATATATTTCCCGCAAGGCAGCTTGTTTCTTATGAGCAGGGAAATATTTAGTAGAGAAGTAATAAATCATATCCTGTGGACTACGCACACAATCAGGAGCAAGAGAATTATACCAAGTTTTAGCATCACCCTTTAATGAGAACGGAAATATCTTAAGGATATATAAATAGCGAGACTTCTCATCATTAGTAAATAGGGTAGCTATATCATTCAACTTGCTGAGATGTGCCACAACAGTTTCAGATTCAAGGCCATAAAAAGGATCAGATTCAACTAAAGTAATAATATCAGGATCAATAGAGAATTCATAATCCTTATCAGTAACACAGATAGGTGAAGTAGCAAAAGCAGGATCAGGTTTCATTCTAGCATTAAGAGACTGCTGCTTCCATTTAGTTAATAATTTCTTAAGATCGTTTCTATCATTGCAAGCAAAAATTTCCATAGCAGCTTTTTCATTCATAACATAACCCTTAGGAACAACAGGTAATACATAATCATTGGGGGGGCCTTCATCATCACTATCATCAGTAATAGGATCTTCAGTAATATCATTCCCCCTAACTCTAGCAAGTTGTCCATCTAGAAATTCACCTAATGGCAAAGTAGTATCACGCACAGAAGTAGTTTCATCATGCATAGCAGAAGTGGCATCATCAATAACATGCGACATATCAGAATTCATAGCAGTAGTAGGTTTAGGTGTCGCAAGCCTACTAATAACGGAAGGAGAATCTAGTGCAGAGCTAGATGGCAGTTCCTTACCTCCCCTCGTAGTTGAGGGCAAAATAGTAGTTCGATCATCTTTCAAGTTCTTCATAGTGATCCACAGATATAAATCCCAAGTGACTCAGAGAATAGAGCTATGCTCCCCGGCAACAGCGCCAAAAATTAGTCTTGATAACCCACAAGTATAGGGGATTGCAACAGCTTTCGAGGGTAGAGTATTCAACCTAAATTTATTGATTCGACACAAGGGGAGCCAAAGAATATTCTTGAGTATTAGTAGTTGAGTTGTCAATTCAACCACACCTTGATAACTCAGTATCTGCAGCAAAGTATTTAGTAGCAGAAGTGGTATGATAATAAAGGTAACGGTAGCAAAAGTAAAGATAAATGTTTTGGGGGTTTTGTAGTTGTTGTAATAGTAGCAACGGAAAAGTAAATAAGCGAAGAACAATATGTGAAAAGCTCGTAGGAAATGGATCAGTGATGGATAATTATGCCGGATGCGATTCCTCATGCAATAGTTATAACATAGGGTGATATAGAACTAGCTCCAATTCATCAATGTAATGTAGGCATGTATTCCGTAAATGGTAACACATGCTTATGGAAAAGAACTTGCATGACATCTTTTGTCCTACCCTTCCGTTGAAGCGGGGTCCTAGCGGAAACTAAGGGATATTAAGGCCTCCTTTTAATAGAGAACCGGACCAAAGCATTAACACATAGTGAATACATGAACTCCTCAAACTACGGTCATCACCGAGAAGTATACCGATTATTATCACTTCGGGGTTGTCGGATCATAACACATAATAGGTGACTATAGACTTGCAAGATAGGATTAAGAACACACATATATTCATGAAAACATAATAGGTTCAGATCTGAAATTGTGGCACTCGGGCCCTAATGACAAGCATTAAGCAGAGCAAAGTCATAGCAACATCAATCTCAGAACATAGTGGATACTAGGGATCAACCCCTAACAAAACTAACTTGATTACATGGTAAATCTCATCCAACCCATCACCATCCAGCAAGCCTACGATGGAATTACTCACGCACGGCGGTGAGCATCATGAAATTGGTGATGGAGGATGGTTGATGATGACGACGACGATGAATCCCCCTCTCCGGAGCCCCGAACGGATTCCAGATCAGCCCTCCCGAGAGAGATTAGGGCTTGGCGGCGGCTCCGTATCGTAAAACGCGATGAAACTTTCTCTCTTATTTTTTTCTCCCCGAGACAGAATATATGAAGTTGGAGTTGAGGGCGGAGGAGGTCCAGGGGGCCCACGAGATAGGGGGCCACACCCTAGGGAGGGGGCGCCCCCTGTCTCATGGACAGGCCGTGGGCCCCCTGGCATTAATTCTTTCGCCAAAAATTCTTAATAATTCCAAAAAGTGCCTCCGTGGATTTCTAGGGCATTCCAAGAACTTTTCTTTTCTACACATAAAACAACATCATGGCAGTTCTGCTGAAAACAGTGTCAGTCCAGGTTAGTTTCATTCAAATCATGCAAGTTAGAGTCCAAAACAAGGGCAAAAGTGTTTGGAAAAGTAGATACGTTGGAGACGTATCACTATGTCTTGAGCTTGCGTTGGTTTTCCTTGAAGAGGAAAGGGTGATGCAGTAAGTATTTCCCTCAGTCTTTGAGAACCAAGGTATCAATCCATTAGGAGACTCCTCAAAAGTCCCACACACCTACACAAACAAACAAAGAACTCGCAACCAACGCAATAAAGGGGTTGTCAATCCCTTCACATCCACTTGCGAAAGTGAGATCTGATAGAGATAGTATGATAAAATAAATATATTTTTGGTATTTTATAATATAGATTGGAAAAGTAAGGATGCAAATAAAAGTAGATGAAAGCTTATATGATAAAAGATAGACCCGGGGGCCATAGGTTTCACTAGTGGCTTCTCTCAAGATAGCATAGGTATTACGATGGGTGAACAAATTACTGTCGAGCAATTGATAGAAAAGCGAATAATTATGAGATTATCTAGGCATGATCATGTATATAGGCATCACGTCCGTGACAAGTAGACTGACTCCTGCCTGCATCTACTACTATTACTCCACACATCGACCGCTATCCAGCATGCATCTAGGGTATTAAGTTCATAAAGAACAGAGTAACGCATTAAGAAATATGACATGATGTAGAGGGATAAACTCATGCAATATGATATAAACCCCATCTTTTTATCCTCGATGGCAACAACACAATATGTGCCTTGCTGCCCCTACTGTCACTGGGAAAGGACACCGCAAGATTGAACACAAAGCTAAGCACTTCTCCCACTTCAAGAAAGATCAATCTAGTAGGCCAAACCAAACTGATAATTGGAAGAGACTTGCAAAGATAACTTAATCACACATAAAAGAATTCAGAGGAGATTCAAATATTTCTCATAGATAAACTTGATCATAAACCCACAATTCATCGGATCTCGACAAACACACCGCAAAAAGAGTTACATCGAATAGATCTCCAAGAAGATCAAGGAGAACATGGTATCGAGATCCAAAGAGAGAGAAGAAGCCATCTAGCTAATAACTATGGACCTGAAGGTCTATGGTAAACTACTCACAACTCATTGAAGGGGCTATGGTGTTGATGTAGAAGCCCTCCATGGTTGATTCCCCCTCCGGCGGAGCACCGACGAAGGCTCCAAGATGGGATCTCACAGATACAGAAGGTTAAGGCGGTGGAACTAGGTTTTCGTGGTCGCTTCTGATGTTCTCGGGGTACGTGGGTATATATAGGAGGAAGAAGTACGTCGGTGGAATCCCGAGGGGCCCACGAGATAGGGGGCGTGCCCTCCACCCTCGTGGCCGCCTCGGCTGCTTCTTGACTTGCACTCCAAGTCCTCTGGATCACGTTTGTTCCAAAAATCACGCTCCCGAAGATTTCATTCCATTTGGACTGTGTTTGATATTCCTTTTCTTCGAAACACTGAAATAGGCAAAAAAAACAGCAATACGGGCTGGGCCTCCAGTTAGTAGGTTAGTAGTCCCAAAAATGATATAAATGTGTAAAGTAAAGCCCATAAACATCCAAAACGGGTAATATAATAGCATGGAACAATCAAAAATTATAGATACGTTGCAGATGTATCATTCACTGGGATGAAAGGAGCTACTTTCGTCAAACAATCGACTACAACCCAAATAGAGTCATAGCCTGAATGAGTCTGGGGTAATCCAGTGATAAAATCCATGCCAAGCTTATCCCTCTTCCATTCTGGTATCAACAATGGTTGTAGCAATCCGGCTGGCTTCTGATGCTGTGCCTTGACTCTCTGACATACATCACATACTGCTACATACTCGACTATATCCTTCTTCATTCTTGATACGTCCATTTTGCATCATGCTTTTATATCAATAATTATTGCATTATAGGCTGTTATTACATATTATATCTCAATACTTATGGCTATTCTCTCTTATTTTACAAGGTTTACCATGAAGAGGTGGAATGCCGGCAGCTGGAATTCTAGCTAGAAAAGCAGCAAACATTGGAAACCTATTCTACACTGCTCCAAAAATCCTGAAACTCCACGAAACATGTTTTTGGAATTAATAAGAATTATTGAGCAAAAGAAATACATCGGGGGGCCCACACCCTGGCCAGGAGAGTGGGCCCCCCCCTACTGGGCGCCCCTGGGCCCCCTGGTGGGCCTCCGGTGTCCATCTTCTGCTATATGAGAGCTTTTACCCTGGAAAAAATCGTGGGCAAGCTTACGGGACGAAACTTCGCCGCCACGAGGCGGAACCTTGGCGGAACCAATCTAGGGCTCTGGCGGAGCTGTTCTGCCGGGGACACTTCCCTCCGGGAGGGCGAAATCATCACCAACGTCATCACCAATGATCCTCTCATTGGGAGGGGGTCAATCTCCATCAACATCTTCACCAGCACCATCTCCTCTCAAAACCCTAGTTCATCTCTTGTATCCAATCTTGTATCAAAACCACAAATTGGTACCTGTGGGTTGCTAGTAGTGTTGATTACTCCTTGTAGTTGATGCTAATTGGTTTACTTGGTGGAAGATCATATGTTCAGATCCTTAATGCATATTATTACTCCTCTGATTATGAACATAAATATGCTTTGTGAGTAGTTACATTTGTTCCTGAGGACATGGGTGAAGTCTTGCTATTAGTAGTCATGTGAATTTGGTATTCGTTCGATATTTTGATGAGACGTATGTTGTCTTTTCCTCTAGTGGTGTTATGTGAACGTCGACTACATGACACTTCACCATTATTTGGGCCTAGAGGAAGGCATAGGGAAGTAATAAGTAGATGATGGGTTGCTAGAGTGACAGAAGCTTAAACCATAGTTTATGCGTTGCTTCGTTAGGGGCTGATTTGGATCCATATGTTTAATGTTGTGGTTAGGTTTACCTTAATACTTCTTTTGTAGTTGCGGACGCTTGCAATAGGGGTTAATCATTGTCGGCATTCTGGGAACGGGGGTCCCCAGACTTGCCTGCCTGCGGCCTGCGGCGTGGCTCAACGGGGGCCCAGTGCAGCCCATCTTCATCAACACAAGTTCAAGACCCTCGCGAGGGGCCAAGCCTCACGGGGCAGACGACAAGGAGCTTCCTCAGGCACGGCCTCATCAGGCTGGCTCACGAGGAGGTGGAGAGTTCAAGGCAGGGTGCCTCGCGAGGTGCCCATGACGCAAGCCATGACGACCAAGGGCGCCAGTCGGGCGCCAGCCCGCGTAGTGTCCTCCTTTCCTCTTTGGTGTAAAGGGAGCAAGCGCAGGCAAGAGCATCAAGCAAAGGCATCCATTTCGGTGCAACAAGACCAAGACCGGTCAAACTGCAGGATGGAGGTCACTGTGGAGCCCAAGCCGGCATCACCACCAGAGCCCTTGACAGGCGAGGACCAACTTTAGTCAGGATAAGTGTACCCGCGGTTCCCCTTCAAAATGGCCAATTGTTGGCGCCCTTCTCGCTCAATATTTGGGAAGAGGCCCAGGACCTTTGCCTATAAATAGGACTAGCCACCCCCAGGGTAGAGAGAGATCTGGTATCTGGCATACATCTAGAATAGAAAGAGAGAGAGATAGGGCGACTGAACACCTCCTAGCAGTTCATCGCACCAGCCAAGAACAGACCCTCGCGAGGCTGTTCTTCCTTGTATTGTTCATCATCAGCCCAAGAGGCAATCCACCACACCACACACTGGAGTAGGGTATTACACCACAATGGTGGCCCGAACCAGTATAAACCCTGTGTCTTTGTGATGATTCTTTTGTAGTTTAGATCCTAGCGATTCGGCGAGGAGCAGGTAGACAGAGGGTGTAATCTCCGCGCGCACCCCAGTGTTCGAACCTCAAGGGTATGCCGGAACCCGAAATCCGACATTTGGCGCGCCAGGTAGGGGTGCGCCGGAATTCGTCTTCCGTCGCCCTGCTCTTCTCCGACCATCGCATCCATGTCTGACGCTCGTCGGGCTGCTCTCGCTGCTCGAGTCGCCCAGACGGCTCCCATCGGCGGACGCCCTCGTCGTTCCCCGTCGCCTGCCATCAACACCGCCACCAGCTTGGCGGGGAACGAGCAGCGGGTATCGCCCCTGTGTCCCTCCATGGCCTCTTGGGAAAATCCGCGCGACCTCTTCCTCGCCCACCACGCCGCGCCGGCCTTCCCGGTCGTCGCGGCCCTCCTGGGCGGCTCGCAGGCGCCACCCTCCAGTCACCATGTCAAGTCATTCATCCGCCGGGTCGGCACCGCCTCCACGCGGCAGGGGACTCCCCGGGACCGGTCGGAGCCGCAGGCCCGGCTAGCCTTCAGCTCGGAGGACCACCCCTCCAACTCGGCCTGCTCGGGTGCGCTCCCCATGCTGTGCACCCCCACTATCTGCCAGGTGGCTGTCACCAGGACCCTCATCGACGGTGGTGCGGGCCTCAACGTGCTCTCAGTCGAGACCTTCAACCTCCTCCGCATACCCCGGGAGCGGCTGCAGCCCAGCCGGCCCTTCATGGGCGTCGGGGGCGGGTCTTCCAACCCCTTGGGACAGATCTGGCTCCCAGTAACTTTCGGCACCTACGACAACTTCCGCACGGAGCTGGTCGATTTTGATATCGCCCTCATCGGTCTCCCCTACAACGCCATCCTCGGCTACCCAGCACTGCCAAATTCATGGCCGCGACTCACCCGGCATACAACCTTATGAAGATGCCCGGGAGTAGCGGAGTCCTCACCGTGCCTGGGGACGCCGGGGATGCGCTGCGAGCACTCGAGCTCGCCTTCAAGACGGCGGCATCGGCACAGCCCGCCGACGCAGGGGCCCCCGAGCCCCAGGGGGCTGCGCCAGCCAAGAAGAAACAGTTGTTCACCCAAGACAAGGCGGAGAGCAAGCAGATACCCGTCGACGAGGACGGGTCCACTAGCGCCACTTTCACCATAGGCGCCCACCTCGGGCCCGAGCAGGAGGAAGCCCTGGTCAAGTTCCTACATGCAAACAAGAAGGTGTTCGCTTGGGAGCCCGATCAGTTGGCAGGGATCCCATGGGGCGTGATCGAGCACCACCTCAACGTGTGCCCCAACGTGCGCCCCGTGAAGCAGAAAGCAAGGCGGCAGTCCACTGAAAAGCAGGCCTTCATCGTCCAGGAGACCCACAAGCTAGAAGCCGCGGGGGTCATTCGCGAGGTCCGATATCCAGATTGGTTGGCCAACCCTGTGGTTGTGCCAAAGAAGGGAGGGAAGGAACGCATGTGTGTCGACTTCACCAACCTCAACAAAGCATGCCCGCAAGATCCGTTCCCGCTCCCACGCATCGATCAGATCGTCGATTCCACCGCTGAGTGTGACCTGTTATGCTTCTTGGATGCCTTCTCCGGGTATCACCAGATCAAGATGGCGGTGGAAGACGTGGAGAAGACGGCCTTCCTGACCCCGTGTGGGGTATACTGCTATACATGCATGCCCTTCGGACTGCGCAACGCGGGGGCAACCTTTCAGCGGCTCATGCACATCACCCTGGGCCCGCAACTCGAGAAGAATGTGGAAGCTTACGTCGACGACATTGTAGTGAAGTCTTGCGAGGCCAAGACCCTGATACAAGACCTGGAGGAAACCTTTGCAAACCTCAACGCAGCGAGCCTGCGGCTCAACCCGGAGAAGTGTGTGTTTGGAGTCCCCTCGGGCAAGCTCTTGGGCTTCCTCGTGTCCCACCGAGGCATCGAGGCCAACCTAGAAAAGGTCAAGGCGGTCGAGGACATGAGCCCGCCAAAGACCCTTAGAGAGATGCAGAAGCTCACTGGGCGCGTGACTGCGCTGGGGTGCTTCATCTCCAGGTTAGGGGAGCGAGCGCTGCCTTTCTTCCAGCTGATGAAGAAAAAGGGGCCCTTTGAATGGACTGAAGAGGCCGACAAGGCGTTCCAAGATCTCAAGAGATACCTAACCAGCCCTCCGGTGATGGTGGCCCCACGCCCTCAAGAGCCCTTGGTACTCTACCTTGCCGCCACTCCTTACTCCACTAGTGCGGCTCTGGTGGCGGTTAGGGAGGAGCGTCGGAGCAAGACCACAACAACTACCCATGCCAAGGCAAAGCAGGACCAAAAAGGACTCGCAAAGATCACTACCACGACTGAGGAAGATCAGCCGCCGCAGGGGAACACACCGGGAGCAGGAGAGGCCCTTCCCCTAGGCAACCAGCTTCCGGAGGCCCCATCGCCTCAGCAAGCGCCATGCCCTCCGGAGGGCGCCACCAGCGCCGACGCTCCAAGCCTCATCGAGCACCCGGTGTACTTCGTCAGCACAGTGTTGCGGGATGCGAGGGCACGATACCCCATGCTACTGAAGCTCCTCCTCGCGCTGCTGGTAGCCTCGCGCAAGCTGCGGCACTACTTCCAGGGTCACCCGATCAAGGTTGTCTCAGCATACCCCTTGGAAGGGTGCTCAGGAGCCCTAACTCAGCCGGAAGGGTCGCCGAGTGGAACATTGAACTGCAAGCGTTTCAGCTTGAATTCAGCACGACCAGGGTCATCAAGGGTGCCGTGCTAGCAGATTTCGTGGCAGAATGGACGGAAGCACCGGACCTCAAGACCAACGAGGACCGATCCCTCTCCCCGGGGAGCGAGGCGCCAGAAGGCTGGGTCATGTACTTCGACGGGGCGTTCTCCACGCATGGCGCTGGGGATGGGGCAGTGCTCATATGTCAGGACCCTGACTCAATGCCACATCGATCTAGCATGTAACACCAAATATCACTTTGCGGCCTCACGCATGGTATTCCCATGGGTGTCGCCTTACCTTTGCTCGGGACCGTTTGCGCCTTTTGGCACACGTATATGACAGTGTCGCTAGCATCCATATGATAAGGAGCCCGGGCTGACATGGCTAGTCATAAACCCAAAGTGGCACAAACTTACAGGGACAGGCATCCATGACCCAGCATCGAACGTGTCGGTCATCAGCGAGTGAATCCAGGATGTAGCACTGGGCTAGTAGGACTCCAGTGAACCGGGCTGTAGCAGGCTAATAGGACTCTGGTATTCATCGCGTGGCATTTCCCCGAAGGGACAGACACAGGAACGAAGAAGGACACATGCCGGCCAGCCTAAGTGTTCCGGAGCAGTAGCAAGCTACCATGGCTCAGTGGAAGCACTAGGAGACATTTCCCGGTAAGAGAGGCTACTAAGGATAAACAACTAGATAGTCAGATCCCACACATACCAAGCATTTCAATAACATACACACAATATGCTCGATATGTGCAAATACAACATGGCATCACAACACGACTCTACAAGTCAAGTATTTTATTCAATAGGCTCCGAGGAGCGAGATATTACAAACATGGGTCTCACGACCCAACATTCAGAGCATACAAGTCAAAGCACATGCGGAATCTTAACATGTCTGAGTACAGACAACTATAAATGAAAAAGGCTGAGAAGCCTGGCTATCTACTAGATCCTGCCGAGGGCACAAGATCGTAGCTGAGGTAACAAGCTAAACGTCGAAGTCCACGCGAAACTACTAACGAGACCGAAGTCTCTCTGCAAAAACATAAAATAGGCAAACGTGAGTACAAATGTACCCAGCAAGACTTACATCAGAACTAACTACATATGCATCATTAACAACAAAGGGGATGGTGGGGTTTAACTGCAGCAAGCCAGCTTTGACTCGGTGGCTATCCTGAACTACTACTGCAAGTAACTCTTTTGAGGTGGCGCACATGAGTCCACATATTCACCATATCAATACACCACTATGGATCCGCTCCTGTCTCCCTACGAGAACGCCATCCATAGCACTCACGGTTATCTTGCGTATTTTAGAGTATCCACTTTCACTTGTCTATGAACTGTTATAGGCAACCCAGAAGTCCTTTACCGTGGACACGGCTATTCGAATAGATGATGTTAACCCTGCAGGGGTATACTTCTTCATACATGTTTCCACCACTTAGCGTCTGCACACGACATGTGCTCGGCAGACTTCAAGCGAAAGCCGACGTGGGTGTAGACCACGACCTACCTAAGCACTCAAGTCTCTAGTCCAGGTTTATCGCCTATTCAGGTTCCATCCGCAGGGAGTTCGGTCGAAGTTTCCACATACGGCCCCGAACGATGTGTGCAGGGTTCCCGAGACACCAAACGGGCGCTCGGTACACCGTGCCACGTGCCTACCGCATCACAGCCCACCCCTTTGGTCAGCGTTGTGCACGGCCTCCAGCATACTATGAACACCAGAAACTACTTGCAACTCCTGGACAAAGGACAAGGGTGATTAAGAAGTCGAGCGGGGTCATATTTCAGGGCCCAATTCATGGTAGTAGTTGTTTCATGGATCACAAACACAGAACTCAGTTCTTGAGGACGGCTTCAATGAGACAACCCACCATGTACTCCTACATGGCCTCTCACCGCTGCCTTTACCAAATTGTGTTCACACACCTAGCTCACACACAGCAGGACATGTTCACACACCTCTGATTCATCCCCGATGAATCAGACCTGACTCAACTCTAAGCAGTAGCAGGCATGACAAACAAGCATGAATGAGTAGGCACAACAGGGCTCAAACAACTCCTACTCATGCTAGTGGGTTTCATCTATTTACTGTGGCAATGACAGGTCATGCAGAGGATAAAGGGGTTCAACTACCGCAGCAAGTAACAGATGAATCGTTGTTGTCCTAATGCAGTAAAAGAGAGCAGGAGCGAGAGAGTGGGATTGTATCAGAATGAACAAGGGGGTTTTGCTTGCCTGGCACTTCTGAAGATAGCATTGAGTCTTCATCAGTGTCAACGATCACAACGTCGGGACAACATCTACCGAGGGGGAACAATACCGGCAAACACAGAAGAAACACAATCAATGTTATGCACAATATGATGCATGCTATGACATGGCATTATGAATGTGTTTTGGGCTAATGCAAGCTGGAACAGATTGATATGAGTCCATTTGAACCAAAGATTCAAATGCAAACCCATTTTAAGAGGTCATATTAGTGCATTACCTTATTTCACCTAAACAGCAAGGTTAAAGTGTTCTAACATGCATGAAAATGGTACAGATGGATAGATTGCATTTTTCTAATCATTTTTCATATATAAATTGTTTGATTTGGAGCTACGGTTGATTTTCTATGAATTTTTGAAGTTTGCAACATTTTCTGGAATTTCCTATATAAGAACACATCCAGAAAATAAGTTACTGCGTCAGCATGACATAGGTGTGACGTCAGCAGGTCAAATGGGTCAACCAGGTCAAACCTGACCTGTGGGACCCATACGTCAGTGTCTCAGGCTGGTTTGGGTGTATGACAGGTGGGACCGGTTAACGTTAACTTGACCAAAGTCAAAGCTGACACGTGGGGTCCACACAGATTAGTACTAATCTTAACAGAAAATTAGACTAACCTAATTAGACACTAGGGCCCACATGGCAGTGGCTCTAGGGGTGGTTAGCTGGGTCATTAGCGCTAATTAACCGGCGCCACGTCAGCAGGTGACACCGGCGACCACAGCAGCGACGGGAACTCGCCGGAGTTGGTCGGGGCGGCGCTACAGGCAATGGCTGGGGGTGCGGCTTGCTCCTATGGGATGCTGGCGCTCCCGCACATCCAGGAGAGGCACGCGGGAGGGCACGGGGTGGCCGGAACTCACCGGAACGAGCTCGCGGCGGCGACCGAGGTACGGCTTCGAGCGGGCGTGGGCTATAGGGCCCGGCGAATCGAAGTAGTTAGCGCGCTCGTCTCCTGGGGACGCGGCGAGCAGGAGGGTGCTACTGGGGCGAGCGGAGGAGCTCGGGAGCGTGGGGCACGCTGGCCATGGCGGTGGTCGGAGCTCGGTGCTCACGGAAACAGCAGCTAGGAGGAGCAAACGGGCGCAGGGAGAGAGGGGTTCGGTAGAGGGGCTCACGGCGATTCTTTTGGCGCAGACGTCGAGGCCGGGGAGGTACTGGTTCCGGCAAATTGACGATGACGACCTTCGGTGCCCGTGGAAGAAGAAGACGATGGACCGGCGTTACAGGGCGTCCGGCGAGGCTTGGCTCGTCGACGATGAAGCTGGAGTCGATACGGAGCTCAGTGAGGCAGAGATGGAGCGAGGGAGTGGCTGGCCGCGGTGGTCACGGGGGTGCTCGTCGGCGTGCAGCGGGGTGTTCGAGCGCGCTGCAGAGAGGGAGCAGAGGCGGGGAAAGGGCAAGGGAGTGGGAGAGAGGGACCGGGGTGGCGCGTGGCGTCGTCCAGACGCGTCGGGGAGGTGGCAGGCAGGCAGGAGGTGGCCAGGGGCGAGCGCGCGCGCGGGCGACACGCCTCTGCCTACTGGCAGAGGTTGAGGACGACCGCTTTGGCCAGTGGGCTGGGCCAGCTGGAGGGGCTGGGCCAGGTGGGCTGCCAGGTAAGTCAGGTGGGTCTCTCTCTCTCTTCGTTTATTTGTTTCTGTTTTCTATTTTTTTTCTCTGTAATCTTTGTGGCTTTTGTAAAAATACCTAGACCCTTTCAAAAATCACCAAACTATACATGCCCACTGTATATAATATATCCAACATCGAACATTTCAGTTTAGGATTATTTGGGCTTTTAAAAATTTTACTAGCATTTAAATGCCCAAATTCAAATAACATATGATTTAATTCAGAAATCCAGAATGGCCTAGAAATATGTGTATGACTTTTGGCAGAGGTTTTCACCTTTGACAAAAATCATGAACTTTTCTAAAGGGCATTTGGGATCATTGAAAAAATATTTTTTTATTGAACCTAGTTGAATTCATTTGGTGCTAGGGCTTGGATCAATCCCCATTTCAAGTTTCATGAAATTTAAACATGATGCAAGGATGCAATGCCAAAAGTTACAAGCAAACTCTAGGGCTGTTACATCATATCTCCTGCTCAGGACAAGCTGTACTACGCCGTGCAGCTCTGCTTCCAGCAGGGTGAAAAGGTCTCCAACAATATAGCGGGATACGAGGGACTGATAGCGCGGTTGAAGGCCGCCGCAGCCCTGGGGGTGAAGCGCCTTACCATCAAGGGCGATTCGCAGCTCCTCGTCAACTTCTCCAACAAGGTATACGAGCCACGAGATGAGCACATGGAGGCCTATCTTGCGGAGGTCCGCAGGATGGAAAAGCAGTTCTGGGGGTTGGAACTACAGCACGTGCCCCGCGGAACTAACCAAGAGGCCGACGACATCGCCAAACGAGCATCCAGGCGGCTACCTCAGGAGCCTGGCGTCTTCGAGGAGCGGCTCTTCAAGCCCTTGGCCATGCCATCACTATCAAACGCGGCGCAGCCTCGGGAGGAGCTCCCCCAGCCACCTGCCTCGGGAGCCCCGGCCTGTGGCCCAGCCTCAGGAGCACGCCTACTCCTGGCAATGGAGCCTCAGGAGGGGTGCTGGATCACAGAGCTCCGGAGTTACTTAACGCAAGGGACCCTGCCGGAGAAGGAAGAAGAAGCGGAGCGTGTGGCGCGGCAAGCCACAGCATACTGCATCAGGGATGGGGAACTCTATCGGAAGCGACCAAATGATGTGTCCCTATGCTGCATCTCCAGGGAGCAAGGGAAAGAGCTGCTGGCGGATATACACAGTGGAGACTGTGGGCACCACTCGTCATCACGAACCCTCGTGGGAAAGGCATTCCGCAGCGGCTTCTATTGGCCTACTGCGCTCAGTGACGGCGTCGAACTGGTAAAGGCTTGCGAAGCCTATCAATTCCATGCAAAGCAGATCCATCAGCCGGCGGGAGGTCTGCAGACCATACCCCTCACGTGGCCATTCGCAGTCTGGGGGCTTGATATCCTGGGCCCGTTTCCTCGGGCGCTAGTGGGCTATCGCTACCTCTACGTCGCCGTGGACAAATTCACCAAGTGGGCCGAAGTAGAAGTCGTCCGCACCATCCCCGCTGGTTCAGCGGTCAAGTTCATCAAGGGCATCATGAGCCGGTTCAGGGTGCCGAACCGCATCATCATCGACAACGGTTCACAGTTCACCAGTAACCTCTTCAAAACATACTGTGCTAACCTTGGAACGCATATATGCTACACTTTAGTGGAGCACCCCCGAAGCAATGGCCAGGCCGAGCGGGCCAACGCGGAGGTCCTGAGGGGCCTCAAGACCAGAACATTCAAGAAGAAGCTGGAAGCCTGCGGCAGAGGCTGGCACGACGAGCTTCAGTCCGTGTTGTGGTCCACCCGCACGACCGCAACCAAGCCGACCGGAGAGACCCTGTTCTTCTTGGTCTATGGAGCCGAGGCGGTCCTCCCTCACGAGGTCAGACGTCGTTCCGCACGGGTCCTGGCGTTCGACGAAGCGCAGCAGGACGCCATGCGGGGGATGGACCTCGTGCTGGGGGAGGAGCATCGCCGAGAAGCCGCGTTGCGAACGGCGAGATATCAACAAGCGCTGCGGCGATACCACTGCCGCAACATCCGCCCTAGGACTCTTGAGGTAGGGGACCTCGTGCTCAGGCGGGTTCTCTCCAGGGAGGGACTGCATAAGCTCTCTCCCATGTGGGAGGGCCCGTTCAAGGTTGTTCATGTTTTCAGGCCTGGCTCCGCGCGCTTGGAGACTCAGGAGGGGGTGCCAGTCCAGAATGCATGGAACATCCAGCACCTCTGGAGGTTTTACCCCTAAAAAAGGCCCAGAGCCTGTGAAGAAGGCGAATGCCTGTGAAGATCATCTTTTTTGGAAAAGGTCCAGAGCCTGTGAAGAAGGCGAACGCCTATGAAGATCATCTTTTTGGAAAAGGCCCAGAGCCTGTGAAGGTCATCTTTTTTGGAAAAGGCCCAGAGCCTGTGAAGAAGGCGAACGCCTGTGAATATCATCTTTTTGGAAAAGGCCCAGCGCCTGTGAAGAAGGCGGATGCCTGTGAAGCTCATCCTTTTTGAAAAAGGCCCAGAGCCTGTGAAGAAGGCGAACGCCTGTGAAGCTGTCGCGTTTTGGAAAAGGCCCGGAGCCTGTGAAGAGGGCCAATGCCCGTGAAGCTTGCCTCCCCGAAGAAAGGCCCGGAGCCTGTGAAGAAGGCCAACCCCTGTGAAGCTCGCCGCCCGTGACACTCTCACGTAATAATGAGTTGGGGTTGTACACGCCCCGGAGTCTCAGGGGTGCCGGCCTCAGGCCCTGGGGCTCCCTCCCACGCCCATTGGCAGCACTTAGCTCCGCGCTGGTGAGAAGACATCAAAGATTAGACTAGGTGCCGGACGCGGCTTTTTCATTTGCTTTCTGCAGTTGGCTAGTTCATTCTCATTTGAAGTTTTATGGAAACTATCGCCGTCTTTTAACTTATGGCTCTTCGACTTTTCGCCCTCCGGCCTCGATTTCTCTTGCACAAGGTCTCGAGAGGGGACGGCCGAGCGCCCTCACGAGTGTTTTGGTCCTTTCGGTCAAGGCCTCATAACCCGGGTCCGCTACAGAAGCACCCCTCCAGTTCGTGCCTCACGGGCACCGCGACACGAATACAGGACCTGGGTCGGTCGCCCCACGGCTAAGGCTGGGGATTACCTACGCACGGGCGTACGGCAGGGAGGAACAACACCAAAATAACAGAAACAGTATGACGATTAACAATGGTAACCCAAACACGCCCCCACGGGGCCCCACATTGTTGTCTTTTTGCGCAGGAAAAAGGAAAAGGAAGAACAAATCAGGCGAAGCTCGCCAGGCGCCGGTCCTCAGGGATGGCTCAAGCGGACTCCCTCTCGCGCTTCACCAGGGCGCAAGGGCGGGCATACCCGCTACCACCCTCCAAGCAGGCACGACGGCGTGGAGGCTGACCGCGGCCGCTGCTAGAAGAGTCGCTGCCCGAAGAGGAGCCAGTGAAGCTTTAGGAACCCTGGGCACCGCCAACCATGCGTGCGCTGTCCTCTCCGTCCTCACCGGGGCTGAGTCCTTGGCCGCGGTCGTCGTCTTCAGGGCAGCACCCTGCGCGGTGACCATCTTCCCCAAACACCCTCACGTAAAGGGTGGCATCGCCGTCGAACTTGGAGTGTAGAGTGCACCGGCGGCTCAAGCCACGTGCGCCGGAAAACATCTGCCAGCCACGGGTCAAGGCCAGGCTCCCGGCGAAGGAGACCTCCAGCGAAGCCCACGAGGCCCGGCTGCAGCAGCCATCTGCCTGGAGCTAGAGGCCGCCCAAGGCGCCAACTGGGAGGTCACCGAGGAAGAAGCAAGGGAGCTGAAGCCGGGCGCTGGTCGGCTCCGCCGCCCACACAACAAACTCCGGCAGCACCTCCGCAGCGCGGGAGCGCGGCCTCAGGGGTCGCACGGCCGAAACACCCCCCCCCCCCCCCGTCCGTGGCCGGCCGCCCGTCGCCACGCGGGAAGTCACCTCCGCAGCCACGGAGAGCCGCCATGGAGGCCACAGGGTGTTTGCGAGGGCGGCCTCGACCGCGCTTGGGCAGGGGAGAGGCAGGCGCAGCCTGGCGGGCCTTTCCCTTCTCTGCGGCCGAGAACTTCCTTGACGGAGCCATGAGGAAGAAGGGGATGCAAGAGGGGATGAACTGGAAGGGCACGCAGCGTGTCGTACTTAAGGACAGAGGAGGCCAACCACCGGCCCCCACGACCACAGGTAATCATGACCCGCTTTGCATGCAGGGACTTGTCGAATCCGTGCAGTTGCCGAGGTGTCATGGGGAAGTGGAGACGCCCACGTCCAATCAACCGCCATGCGGCGCCCAAGACCGCAGGCTGTTAGGGCCCGCGACGCTTCGCACTTGCCCTTTCGCCTCTCTGCTCGGCCAAGTCCAGGCACGCCGTGGGCCCGGGGGCTAATATCGGCATTCTGGGAATGGGGGTCCCCAGACTTGCCTGCCTGCGGCCTGCGGCGTGGCTCAAAGGGGCCCCAGCGCAGCCCATCTTCATCAACATAAGTTCAAGACCCTCGCGAGGGGCCAAGCCTCGTGGGCGAGACGACAAGGAGCTTCCTCAGGCACGGCCTCATCAGGCTGGCTCACGAGGAGGCGGAGAGTTCAAGGTAGGGTGCCTCGCGAGGTGCCCATGACGCAAGCCATGACGACCAAGGGCGCCAGTCGGGCGCCAGCCCGTGCAGTGTCCTCCTTTCCTCTTTGGTGCAAAGGGAGCAAGCGCAGGCGAGAGCATCAAGCAAAGGCATCCATTTCGGTGCAACAAGACCAAGACCAGTCCAACGGCAGGATTGAGGTCACTGTGGAGCCCAAGCCGGCGTCACCACCAGAGCCCTTGACAGGCGAGGACCAACTTTAGTCAGGATAAGTGTACCCACTATTCCCCTTCAAAATGGCCAATTGTTGGCGCCCTTCCCGCTCAATATTTGGGAAGAGGCCCAGGGCCTTTGCCTATAAATAGGACTAGCCACCCCCAGGGTAGAGAGAGATCTGGTATCTGGCATACATCTAGAATAGAAAGAGAGAGAGATAGGGCGACTGAACTCCTCCTAGCAGTTCATCGCACCAGCCAAGAACAGACCCTCGCGAGGTTGTTCTTCCTTGTATTGTTCATCATCAGCCCAAGAGGCAATCCACCACACCACACACTGGAGTAGGGTATTACACCACAATGGTGGCCCGAACCAGTATAAATCCTGTGTCTTTGTGCTGATTCTTTCGTAGTTTAGATCCTAGCGATTCGGCGAGGAGTAGGTAGACAGAGGGCGTAATCTCCGCGCGCACCCCAGTGTTCGAACCTCAAGGGTCTGCCGGAACCCGAAATCGGACAATCATAAGTGGGATGCTTGTCCAAGTAAGGGCAGTACCCAAGCACCGGTCCACCCACATATCAAGTTATCAAGGTACCGAACGTGAATCATATGAACGTGATGAAAACTAGCTTGACTATAATTCCCATGTGTCCTCGGGAGCTTCTTTCTCATTATTAGAAATTGTCCAGGCTTATCCTTTGCTACAAAAAGGATGGACCACCTTGCTGCACTTTATTTACTTTATTTACTTGTTACTCGTTACTATTTATCTTATCAAAAAACTATCTATTACCTACAATTTCAGTGCTTGCAGAGAAAACCTTACTGAAAACCGCTTATCATTTCCTTTCGCTCCTCGTTGGGTTTGACACTCTTACTTATCGAAAGGACTACGATAGATCCCCTACACTTGTGGGTCATCAAGACTCTTTTCTGGCACCGTTGCCGGGGAGTGTAGCACTTTTGGTGAGTGGAACTTGGTAAGGAAACATTTATATAGTGTGCTGAAATTTTCTGTTACTTGTCACTATGGAAACTAATCCTTTGAGGGGCTTGTTCGGGGTATCTTCACCCCGATCAGAAGAGCAAAGAGTTTCTCCTCGACCTACTGAACTTTATGAAAATATTTACTTTGAGATTCCTTAGGGTATGATAGAGAAACTGCTAGCTAATCCATTTGCAGGAGATGGAACATTGCATCCCGATTTACACCTTATCTTTGTGGATGAAGTTTGTGGATTATTTAAGCTTGCAGGTATTCCTGATGATGTTGTCAAAAGGAAGGTCTTCCCTTTATCTTTGAAGGGAGATGCATTGACATGGTATAGGCTATGTGATGATACGAGATCTTGGAATTATAAACGATTGAAGTTGGAATTTCACCAGAAGTTCTATCCTATGCATCTTGTTCATCGTGATCGTAATTACATATATAATTTCTGGCCTCGCGAAGGAGAAAGCATCGCTCAAGCTTGGGGGAGGCTTAAGTCAATGTTATATTCATGCCCCAATCATGAGCTCTCCCAGGAAATGATTATTCAAAAATTTTATGCTCGCCTTTCTCTTAATGACCGCAACCTGCTCGATACTTCCCGTGCTGGTTCTTATATGCTGAAGACTATTGATTTCAAATGGGACTTATTGGAAATAATTAAACGCAACTCTGAAGATTGGGGTTCCGACGATGGTAAGGAGTCAGGTATGACACCAAAGTTCGATTGTGTTAAATCTTTTATGGATACCGATGCTTTTCGTGGATTTAGCACTAAGTATGGACTTGACTCTGAGATAGTAGCTTCTTTCTGTGAATCTTTTGCTACTCATGTTGATCTCCCTAAAGAGAAGTGGTTTAAATATAATCCTCCTGTTGAAGTAAAAGTAGTTGCACCTATTATAGTTGAAGAAAAGACTATCACCTATAGTGATCCTATTGTTCCTACTACTTATGTTGAGAAACCTCCTTTTCCTGTTAGGATAAAGGATCATGCTAAAACTTTGACTGTTGTTGTAAGAGTAATACTAGGACTTATACACCTCCTGAGCAAATCAATGTTGAACCTAGTATTGCTATGGTTAAAGATCTCTTGGATGATGATTTAGATGGGCATGTTATTTATTTCTGTGATGAATCTACTAATATTGCTAGACCAGATACTAAGACACATAGACCTGTCATAGGCATGCCTGTTATTTCTGTTAAAATAGGAGATCATTGTTATCATGGCTCATGTGATATGGGTGCTAGTGCTAGTGCGATACCTTATACCTTATATCAAGAAATTATGCATGACATTGCACCCATTGAATTAGAAGACATTGATGTTACTATTAAGCTTGCTAATAGGGATACCATTAAATCAGTTGGGATAGTTCGAGATGTTGAAGTCTTGTGTGGGAAGGTTAAATACCCTGCTGATTTTCTTGGTCTTGGTTCCCCACAAGATGATTTTTGTCCCATTATTTTTGGTAGACCCTTTTTGAATACAGCTAGTGCTAGGATTGATTGTGAAAAAGATACTGTCACTGTTGGCTTAGATGGTATGTATCATGAGTTTAATTTTGCTAAGTTTCGTAGACAACCTCGTGATAGAGAAACACCTAGTAAGGATGAGATTATAGGTCTTGCTTCCATTGTTGTGCCTCCTACTGATCCGTTAGAACAATATTTGATACACCATGAAAATGATATGTTTATGAAGGAAAGAAGGGAAATAGATGAAGTGTTCCTTAAACAGGAACCCGTGCTGAAACATAACCTTCCCATTGAAATTCTTGGGGATCCTCCTCCACCCAAGGGTGATCTCGTGTTTGAACTCAAACCATTACCTGATAATATTAAGTATGCTTATCTTGATGAAAAGAAAATATATCCTGTTATTATTAGTGCTAACCTTTCATAGCAAGAAGAAGAAAGATTATTGAAAACTCTGAAGAAGCACCGAGCAGCTATTGGATATACTCTGGATGATCTCAAGGGCATTAGTCCCACATTATGCCAACACAAAATTACAGTGGAGAAAGATGCCAAAACAGTTAGAGATCCTCAATGACGACTAAATCCCAAGATGAAGGAAGTGGTAAGAAAGGTGATACTAAAGCTCCTTGAGGCAGGTATAATTTATCCCGTTGCTGATAGTGAATGGGTAAGCCCTGTCCATTGTGTTTCTAAAAAGGGAGGTATTACCGTTGTTCCTAATGATAAAGATGAATTGATCCCGCAAAGAATTATACAGGTTATAGGATGGTAATTGATTTCCGTAAGTTAAATAAGGCTACTAAAAAAGATCATTACCCTTTACCTTTTATTGATCAAATGCTAGAAAGACTATCCAAACACACACATTTCTGCTTTCTAGATGGTTATTCTGGTTTCTCTCAGATACCTGTGTCAGCGAAGGATCAATCTAAAACTACTTTTACTTGCCCTTTTGGTACTTTTGCTTATAGATATATGCCTTTTGGTTTATGTAATGCACCTGCTACCTTTCAAAGATGCATGATGGCTATATTCTCTGATTTTTGTGAAAAGATTTGTGAGGTATTCATGGATGACTTCTCCATTTATGGATCCTCTTTTGATGATTGTTTGAGCAACCTCGATCGAGTTTTGCAGAGATGCGAAGACACTAGTCTCGTCCTGAATTGGGAAAAGTGTCACTTTCTGGTTAATGAAGGCATTGTCTTGGGGCACAAGATCTCCGAGAGAGGTATTGAAGCTGATAAAGCCAAAGTTGATGCTATTGAAAAGATGCCATGTCCCAAGGACATAAAAGGTATAAGAAGCTTCCTTGGTCATGCCGGTTTCTATAGGAGGTTCATTAAGGACTTTTCTAAAATCTCTAGGCCTCTGACTAATTTATTGCAAAAATATATTCCTTTTGTCTTTGATGATGATTGTGTAGAAGCATTTGAAATACTTAAGAAAGCTTTGATCAATGCACCTATTGTTCAGCCACCTGATTGGAATTTACCTTTTGAAATTATGTGCGATGCTAGTGATTATGATGTAGGTGTTGTTCTAGGGCAAAGAGTTGATAAGAAATTGAATGTTATCCAGTATGCTAGTAAGACTCTTGACACTGCCTAGAGAAATTATGTTACTACTGAAAAAGAGTTCTTAGCAGTTGTGTTTGCATGCGATAAGTTTAGACCTTATATTGTTGATTCTAAAGTTACTATTCACACTGATCATGCTGCTATTAAATATCTTATGGAAAAGAAAGATGCTAAGACTAGACTCATTAGATGGGTTCTCCTGCTCCAAGAATTTGATTTGCATATTATTGATAGAAAGGGAGCTGAGAACCCCGTTGCAGACAACTTGTCTAGGTTAGAGAATGTTCTTGATGGCCCATTGCCTATTGATGATAGCTTTCCTGATGAACAGTTAGCGGTCATTAATGCTTCTCGTACTGCTCCTTGGTATGCTGATTATGCCAATTACATTGTTGCTAAATTTATACCTCCTAGTTTCACATACCCGCAAAAGAAAAAGTTCTTTTATGATTTAAGACATTACTTCTGGGATGACCCACACCTTTATAAAGAAGGAGTGGATGGTGTTATTAGACGTTGTGTGCCTGAGCATGAATAGGAATAGATCCTACGCATGTGTCACTCTGAATCCTATGGAGGACACCACGCTGGAGATAGAACTGCACACAAGGTACTACAATCTGGTTTTTATTGGCCTACTCTCTTCAAAGATGCTTGTAAGTTTGTCTTATCTTGTGATGAACGTCAAAGAATAGGTAACATTAGTAGACGTCAAGAAATGCCTATGAATTATTATCTAGTTATTGAACCGTTTGATGTTTGGGGCTTTGATTATATGGGACCTTTTCCCGCCTCTAATTGTTATACACATATTTTAGTTCCTGTTGATTACGTTACTAAGTGGGTAGAAGCTATTCCAACTAGTAGTGCTGATCATAACACTTCTATTAAAATGCTTAAAGAAGTTATTTTTCCGAGGTTTGGAGTCCCTAGATATCTTATGACTGATGGTGGTTCACATTTTATTCATGGTGCTTTCCATAAGATGCTTGCTAAGTATGATGTCAATCATAGAATCGCATCTCCTTATCATCCGCAGTCTAGTGGTCAAGTAGAGTTGAGAAATAGAGAGCTCAAATTAATTTTGCAAAAGACTGTGAATAGATCTAGAAAGAAATGGTCCAAAAAACTTGATGATGCATTATGGGCCTATAGAACTGCATACAAAAATCCTATGGCTATGTCTCCATATTAGATGGTTTATGGAAAAGCGTGTCATTTACCTTTTGAACTTGAACATAAAGCATATTGGGCTATTAAAGAGCTCAACTATGACTTCAAACTTGTCGGTGAGAAGAAGTTGTTTGATATTAGCTCACTTGATGAATGGAGAACCCAAGCCTATGAGAATGCCAAGCTATTCAAAGAAAAAGTTAAACGCTGGCATGATAAAAGGATACAAAAGCGTGAGTTTAATGTAGGAGATTATGTGTTATTATTCAACTCTCGTTTAAGATTTTTTGCAGGAAAACTTCTCTCTAAATGGGAAGGTCCTTACGTTATCGAGGAGGTCTACCGTTCTGGTGCCATAAAAATCAACAACTTCGAAGGCACAAGTCCGAGGGTGGTAGACGGTCAAAGAATTAAACATTATATTTCAGGTAATCCTATCAATGTTGAAACTAATATTATTGAAACCGTAACCCCAGAGGAATACATAAGGGACACTTTCCAGAATGTTCCAGACTCCGAAAAGGAATAGGTATGTGGTATGGTAAGTAAACCGACTCCAAAACAACTCCAATGGCAATTTTTATCAGTTTTGGAATATTTAAGAATTTTAGGAAGAAAGAAGCAGTCCGAAAGGGACACGAGGCCCCCACGAGAGTGGAGGGCGTGCCCACCCTTATTGGGCGCACCCCCATGTCTCGTGGGAACCTCGTGTGCCTCCCAGACTCTGTTTTCTTGCACGTTACGTATTTTGGTCGGTAAAAATTCATTATATATACTCCCGAAGGTTTTGACCACTGTATCATGCAAATATCCTCTGTTTTCGTTTCGAGTTGTTCCTGTTGCAGATTAAAAGCAAGATGTCTTCTCAAGAGTCAGTTGGGGAGAGTCGGGTGTCTCACCCAACACCAGGTCTAGGAGCAAATAGCGAGGCTTATCACTTTGGATCATCAACGGAGGATGAGATGGAGGCTATTTGAAAAGGATAGATGCCATGGAGGAAGATCAAGAAGTTACCTCTCGTCTCCAAGCAGAATCCATGATGGTGGAACTACCTAACTTGGCTATCCCAACTTCGGTCATCCCTTCCAACTTTAGGTTTCTTTCTTATGAAAATATGAAAAAGAGCTTCACTTGTTCTCCAGAAGCTATGCAGCATCCTTGGGTAAAGGGAGCTTTAGCCGTTATGGGCAAGCTCCGTAAAGAAATTATGGACCTCAAACAACAAGTCAATAAGCTCGAGGAGGAGAACTGTATCTTGAAGGGTAACATCGCCAAGAAGATCATAAATCCAACCGTGAAGAAGGAGAAATAATCACATGGGTATGGGCACTCCCCTTGGCAACTGCCAAGCTTGGGGGAGGTGCCCCGGTATCGTATCACCATCACACTCCTATCTTTACCGTTTTATTTAGTTCGATCCTTTTAGTAGTATCTTGATCTACTAGATTGGAGTTTTGATATCAAGTAGTTTCGAGTTTTGCTTTGTGATCTCTTTTTGTAATCGAGTTCGTGAGCTATCTATAATAAAGATTAGTGTTGATTCAAGGGCTTTGCTATGTTGCTATGATCTTGAGAAAGTAGAAAGAATAAAAGAGTTCATATTGATCTTATGGATAGTGATGACTTCACACATAGAAAGTATGAGGCATAAAAGTTGTTGAGAGTTTACAAACATAGTTTTGGTCATCGTTGCAATTAATAGGAAGTGATAAGGAAAGAGAGGTTCACATATAAATATATTATCTTGGACACCTTTTATGATTGGTACCTGTGGGTTGCTAGTAGTATTGATTATGTCCTCGGAGGTGGTGAAGTAGGAGTTGTTGATGATGTAGGCTTGTCATCCATCTTCCAAGGCATAGGCTCACCATCAAAAAAGGATGATCGAGTCTTGCTATTAGTACCTGTGGGTTGCTAGTAGTATTGATTACTCCTTGTAGTTGATGCTAATTGGTTTACTTGGTGGAAGATCATATGTTCAGATCCTTAATGCATATTATTACTCCTCTGATTATGAACATGAATATGCTTTGTGAGTAGTTACGTTTGTTCCTGACGACATGGGTGAAGTCTTGCTATTAGTAGTCATGTGAATTTGGTATTCGTTCGATATTTTGATGAGATGTATGTTGTCTTTTCCTCTAGTGGTGTTATGTGAACGTCGACTACATGACACTTCACCATTATTTGGGCCTAGAGGAAGTCATAGGGAAGTAATAAGTAGATGATGGGTTGCTAGAGTGACAGAAGCTTAAACCCTAGTTTATGTGTTGCTTCGTTGGGGGCTGATTTGGATCCATATGTTCAATGCTGTGGTTAGGTTTACCTTAATACTTCTTTTGTAGTTGTAGACGCTTGCAATAGGGGTTAATCATAAGTGGGATGCTTGTCCAAGTAAGGGCAGTACCCAAGCACCGGTCCACCCGCATATCAAATTATCAAGGTACCGAACGTGAATCATATGAACGTGATGAAAACTAGCTTGATGATAATTCCCATGTGTCCTCAGGAGCTCCTTTCTCATTATTAGAAATTGTCCAGGCTTATCCTTTGCTACAAAAAGGATTGGGCCACCTTGCTGCACTTTATTTACTTTATTTACTTGTTACTCATTACTATTTATCTTATCAAAAAACTATCTATTACCTACAATTTCAGTGCTTGCAGAGAAAACCTTACTGAAAACCGCTTATCATTTCCTTCTGCTCCTCGTTGGGTTCGACACTCTTACTTATCGAAAGGACTATGATAGACCCCCTACACTTGTGGGTGGTCATCAGTCCACCAGAAATTTTCCTTCAAATCCGGATACATCTTAGTATTTCCTGGGTGAATCGAATATGGTGAATCATGAGCCTCCTGCAGAATCATCTTTCTGATCTCGGGGTCGTTAGGCACATATATGCGATCCTTGAACCATAAAGTGTCGTTCTCATCCTCACGAAATCCTTTAGCCTTTCCTTTACTCATCCTTTCCTTTATCCCAGCAATCTCCTTGTCAGTCTTCTGGGCTTCCCTGATCATACCCAAAAGAGTGGACTGAATTTCCAATGTTGCAACATAACCTCTCGGAACTATCTCCAAGCATAACTCTGGAAGATCAGCTGCTAGCTCCTTAGGTAATCCTCCGGTTATGAGCGTGTCAACATAACTCTTGCGGCTCAACGCATCTGCTACGACATTGGCCTTTCCGGGATGATAGTGCAATTTCATATCATAATCCTTTATGAGCTCCAACCATCTCCTTTTCCTGAGATTTAACTCCTTCTGCGTGAAGATGTATTTCAAACTCTTATGATTCATGTATACATCACAATGGTTTCTGATGAGAAAGTGTCTCCATGTATTCAACGCATGCACTACGCCTGCTAACTCCAAGTCATGTGTAGCATAATTCAGCTCATGAGGTTTAAGCTGTCGTGAGGCATATGAAACAACTCTTCCTTCCTGCATAAGCACAACTCCAAGTCCTTGACGTGAAGCATCGCAATATACTTGGTAATCCTTACATTGGTCTGGGAGAATCAACACTGGGGATGTAACTAAATGTTTCTTCAACTCCTGAAAACTAGCTTCACACTCCTCAGTCCATTTAAACTTGGTGTCCTTCTTCAATAACTCCGTCATGGGCTTTGCAATCCTGGAGAAATTCTCAATGAACCTCCGATAATAACCTGCGAGTCCAAGAAAACTTTTGATCTCTCCAAGTGATGTGGGTGCCACCCATTTAGTGATAGAGGTAACCTTCGTAGGGTCTACTGCTATTCCTTCTCCGGATATGACATGTCCAAGAAATCCAACTTCCTTTAACCAAAACTCACATTTGCTGAATTTGGCATACAACTGATGTTCTCTGAGCTTCTCAAGAACCAAACATAAATGCTCCTTATGCTCTTCTTCATTCTTCGAGTAGACCAATATATCATCAATGAACACCACGACGAACTTATCCAAAAACTCCATAAACACTTTGTTCATCATATTCATGAAATAGGCAGGCGCATTAGTCAGACCAAATGACATGACGGTATACTCATATAGCTCGTACCTTGTGGTAAAAGCTGTCTTAGGTATATCCTACTCTCGGATCTTCAACTGGTGATAACCTGATCGAAGATCGATCTTAGAGAAAACTTTAGCTCCTTGCAACTAGGCAAACAAATCATTGATCATCGGCAGAGGGTATTTGTTCTTGATCGTCACCTCATTCAGCGCACGATAATCAACGACCATCCTTAAAGATCCATCCTTCTTCTCCATTAGAAGCACTGGGGCTCCCCAAGGTGATGAACTTGGTCGAATGTAACCTTTCTCCAGTAACTCATTTATCTGCGTCTTAATTTCCTCTAGATCCTTTGCGGGCATCTGATACGGTCTCTTTGATATTGGTCCGGTGCCTGGCAATAGCTCAATCAAAAACTCAATGTGTCGATCTGGTGGCATGCCTGGTAACTCCTCTAGAAATACGTCGGGGTAGTCCTTCACCACTGGTACTTCCTCCTGGACAACTCCTGATAAGGAATTTACTGAGTCCTCCTCAGTGCATGTCGGGATACATACTTGATCCTCTTTCCTTCTAGGGTGGTGAGAAGAATTGATTTATTGGCGTAGTCGATGTTCCCTTCAAAGTTGGATAGCCAATCCATTCCCAGTATCACATCCAATCCTTGTGACTCCAGAACAATTAGGTCGGTGGGGAAAACCATGTCTACCTATGGTTAGTGGCAACTGATAACATCCCCTACTAGCCATATACTCCACTCCTGGGGAACTTACTAACATAGGTGACTTAAGGGCTACGGTTGGCAGGTTATACTTATCCACAAACTCCCTTGATATGTATGAATGCGATGCACCAGTATCGAAAAGAACAAGTGCGGTAAATGCATTAATCAAAAACTTACCGACAACTGTGTCGGTTGATCCTCAATCTCCTCCACGCTGACGTGGTTCACCTAACCGTGAAGGGGTTGGGCTTCTTGGCAGAACCTCCATTGCCATTTCCATTCTTCGCTTCAAGACATTCAGTGGCATAATGCCCGATCTTCTGGCACTTGAAACAGGTAATGTGGCTCAGATCCCTCTTGGCTGGTGTGGAAGGGATGGAATGGTTCTGGCTGCTGCTTCCTCCATTCCCATTGCCATTCTTTGGGCCACTATGGTTGTGCGAACTTGATCCATTGAGCGTATGTCCTCCATGGTTGTGGCCTCCATGGTGGTGGTTATGTCCTCCTGAGTACGGGGAATAGCAGGGCTTTTGCTGAGCTCCTGAAGTGTACCTCCCCTGTCCATACTTCCTCTTGCGATTATCTATCTATTGTTGCTTGCCTTCAATCATGAGAGCCCTGTCTACCAGCTCCTGGTAGTTGTTGAATGTTGCCACCATCAACTGCATGCTCAGCTCATCATTCAGTCCCTTCAAAAACTTCTCCTGCTTAGTGGCATCTGTAGCTATGTCATCAGGGGTATAGCGTGCTAACTTGCTAAACTCATCCACATACTGGCACACTGTACGTCCTCCTTGGCGCAAGTTGCGAAACTCGCGCTTCTTCATGCTCATAGCTCCTGCTGAAACATGGGCAGTGCGGAAAGCCTGCTAAAACTGATCCCATGTAACAGTGTCAATGGGGTAAGTTGTTGTGAAATTCTCCCACCATGATGCTACGGGTCCATCAAGCTAATGTGCGGCACTCTCCGCATCTGTGCATCCTGCAGTGGTCAGCTCTCTTCCAATCTTGTGGAGCCAATCATCTGCAACAATCGGCTCGGTGCTACTGGAGAACACCGACGGCTTCAACCTTAGGAAGCAGGCTAGGTGATCAATATGGGGGGGGGGTTGTTGTTGTTGTTGTTGTTGTTATTGCCTTGGTTCTGGTTCTGAACTAGTATCCGCATCAAGGCATTCTACTGCTGGATCAACTGAGTGAGCTCTGGTGGGAAGGCAAATCCATTGTCACGTCTCGGAGGCATCTGATGGGTTAGAAGGGGGTGAGAAAACAGAATAGAATGAGGTCTAAGAGAGATTCACTATCCAAAATGCTCATGAGACAAACACAATCAATTTCACTTCATCAAAGGCACACAAGATCACACAATCGGTCTAACCTATGATTACAAACTCGATTGTTGCTAACTACTTGGAGGGAAATACTACTAGTTACAATGGTGGTAATCTAAAAAATTTCATCAAAGGAAGACTCCATGATATCTGCTCTAGCTTCGTCAATGTAGTCGTCATCACTGTCATCATTTGCATCACTATCCGTGTCGGTGTCGTCCAGGATGATGTAGTCCTCCGAACGGATCTCCGTTGCTGGCTTGATATTCTCCACTGATATTCCCATCTTCTTCTTCATGTCTTCATGCTTCTCCAGTAGTACGACAATCTCTTCCTCGTATCCATCGCATGTAGACTTGAGTTCCTCTTCTAGCTCGTTGTTTCTCTTCACCAGTTTCTTGATCTTCTTCATGTGGATAATTTTTGGATTCTCTTGTCGACGAATATGATCTCCCATCTCTTGAATGTAGGCTGCAATTGGTCCATCCCTCCTGGTACGAATCATCTCCCATTTGTCATCTCGGTGCCACATATCTGGTAAATGGTATTCTCTAGCTCCTTGTGATACACTTCACATATGCGTCCAAAGGTGATATGCGCTGCCATGCTCTTTCCTATATTCCAGCTTGGTGCATCCAGGTAGAAATCAATAAGCTCCGTTATTGGTGCAAATGTCCTCCCAGGTACCTAGACTTTGATCTTCTAGCGCTCCTGTTTCTGGTACAGATGTAGAGAAAGTCCCCGTGAAGCTTGGTAGTCCGATGTTCAAATACTTAGTGAGTTCCTTCAAGTGTTTTCCGAAAGGGGTGTCGTCATTCGGCTGAGTGAACTTGTTCCTGGGATCCGCCATCTATAGAGTAGAAAGAGAGGAGAATTAGAAATGAGTAGAGAAGAGAAATCCTGTGGCTCATTCTAGTGGGCGCATCCTACAGTCAGTGTGTGCTCTGATACCATCTTGTAGCGATCAGACCTCAAACGGCCAAGTCTCTGTGCATCAGTGTCATCCCTGGATCGATAATGCTGACACGCACAGTACTCGAGCAATTATAACAGAGTTTCAATCACACACTTATTACATCAAGTCCTCATAAAGAGTATGATTACACAAAGAAAATCATGGCTGAAGTCCATCTAAACTAGATAACTGTGGAAGCTTCGAAGGTAAATGAGTCCATCAACTCCAACGGCATAGCTGAGTGCAAAACAACGACCTATCGCACCTTATTCGTCGTCTGAGTAGTATGCACCTTATTCAATGTTGCAGCATGCACCTTATTCAATGTTGCAGCCATATAGGTCAGCACATTGAATATGCTAGCAGAGTTACACTGTAAAGCAATGAAAATGCATGAACTAGGTCTACATGCAATATTTGGCTGGTGGAGGCTGTAAGTTTATGATTTTACATAAAGCTAGTTTTTTCCTACAACAAAGGAATAAATTTATTTAACTACTCCCAAGTTGCCCATTATTTGAGAAGGTAACCCCAACTCAAATCCCAATTAAAAGTATCATCATTAACCCAATTCAAATTAATTAAAGTAACATGATGAGATCACATCAATAGATTCAAGTACTAGATACTCAAGATGTCCATAACTGGAGACACGACTAACCATGATTAGTTTATACACTCTGCAGAGGTTTGTGCACTTTTCCCCACAAGATTCAACCACATCCATGATCGAATGATTGAGACATAGTCTTTCTGAAGCATTAACTCTCTACTCTGGGCGGACCGATACACCTACTTCCCCCTACATCTGCTAGTCCACCTCTTCAAGAGCTCACACAACTTACTCAACTGTGCCAGAGCCCATAATGGCTTCTGGCTGCACACAGAAGTTTCTAGAATGAATAATCTTATGATCCCTTTGAGCCTGGGTGACATTCCATAGGAAAATCACACGGGTACTCCGGGATTTCCAAAAACAGGCAACACTGGGTTCTCCAGGTGCCTCAATCAATCCACCCAGATGTATATTAAAGTTGCCACCTTAATGTTATCCATGATTAAATAATTCTCAAACTTCCATGTGTAAATCACAATCCAATCCCCGTCTACGAGCATGGCTAAGCAATAATAAGCATAATGTATATTCCCAGGGTGATCAAAAGGTATTAGGTTCCTACCTCAAGCACTACAACCAAACCACATGTTCCCAATCCTACGCATGCAAATATTTGAGGGCAGAACTAATGCATAGTAAAAACTGGGTATAAAGGAGTATGATCAAAGTGTAACTTGCCTTGCTGACGATCTGTAAACTATAGAGATTTATAGTAACAAGCTCCGCACTCCGGGTAATCTAGCGTAGACAAACAATAGCATACATAAGCAATCACCCAAACGAAACAAGAGAAAAACTGAGAAAAGATCCAAATCGAACACGAAACAAGCAAACGGCTTAAACTAACAAGAGTCAAACCTAACAACATTATTATCTTGTGGATTAGATCTTGACAGTAGGTACAAGTGATTAGCTACGATTTGCATAAAGAATCAACTCAAACGGAGAAACGAAACTCAAAATACGAACGAAACAAGATCGTTTAATAATCTGGACTAAACTCAAAATTTTACAGTACCAAAATCATGTTCAAGTTGGTTAACTGGAAAGAACAGAATGACACGAAGATTTAGGCGTTGGTTTCATCTAATTTGGATAAACGAGTAAAAAATTATACTACTTTTAAGATCAGGGGCTAAATCGCAATAAAACTATTCACGGATAGGTCACTGGCCGAAAATAAACTAAAAAGAAAAACATACGGCGCGAACGTTCGCTAACAGAACTTATCCGGCGAAAATCGTTCGTTAAAACGAACGAGCGAATGAACATTCGTTAAATAATAAAACCTAAAAAACCCGATCTAAAACAATCCAACCGAACTAAACCGAAAATAAACCGGGTTTGACCGATTCGTACCGGTTTGACGGCAACGACAACGGCGACGATGTCAGCGGCACGGGCGTCGGGAGGTGGCGCGAGGCGGCGGCGCGGTTGCGCATGTGGCGCAGGGCGGTGGCGCGGCGCGCGGGCAGCGGCGGCGGCGGAGGGCAGCTGCGGCGGCGGGTTTGGCGAGGGAAGAGGGGGCGGTGGCGGCGGCTTATAAAGGGGGCCTCTGGGGGGGTCTGACTTGGCGGAGGGGCAAGCCGAGGGGAGTCCCCCTCGGTCACGGCGACGGCGGCGGCTGTCGTGCGGCTGCGGGAGTCCACCTCGCGGTCGGGGCGACGCGGGCGAGGAGCTGGGCCGCGGCCTGCTCGGCTGGGCTTCGGCCCAGTCGGGCAGGAAGTTTTTTTTAAAATAAATAAATTTTGCCCGAAAGGAAAAATCCTAATAAAATATAAAAAAATCTAAAAATTTCAGAAACAATTTTCGCTGTCCAAACCTAATATTTAGGACAAGATGAACATTTTTCTGGACTAAGATGCAATTTTTTAAAATGCAATATTTTTCTAATGCAAATAAAATAGCAAATAAAATACCAATAAAATCATAATTTGATTTTAAAATTCTTTCTCCAATATTTCTCTTGGGTTGAAGAAGTCATATTATCTTCTCTTATATATTTTTAATATTGGAAATAATTGGAAAGAAAAATAATAAAATTAAATTGATCCTTTCTCCAATTTGAAATAAATTCAAATATGAATTTTGTGAAACCTCCAACTCTCTTCTTGGGTCCTTAAGTTGCTTAAGATTTCTAGGATCTCAACCAAATGCAAGAATAAATATGATATGCATATGATGATCTATGTATAACATTCAAATTGAAAATTGGGATGTTACTTTTTTTCATTATGTAAATGCTATTCTTCTTCGGCACTTGATGGTTTCAACTTTTCGAAATAGTGGAAATCGCGATCGCTATTATTTTGAGCAAGATGGTGATCCCTGGTTGGCCGGCTAGATCCTATATTTATGTTTTAATGTGTCCGTGGAGTCAAGTCTAATTCACAAACCCACTGACCGGTGCATCAGGATCACCAGTAGGAAGCAATCAGGCCTAACACACGGTGGAACTTACTGTTCAAAGTGCTACATGTACTAGTATATATACTAGTGTATCTATAGAAAAGTTTAGGTATGGCACCAGCCAAACCTTGCCAAATAGCTGGCACCACCTGTATGTCACTGTAGAAACCAGTACTGAAACAAAGTCAATAATTACCGGGCACGTACGTAGGCGCAAGCGCAACAACGTTCATGATTTTCGTAATGTTTGGAGGGGGTTTTGTAAAAATGCTGGGCCTAGAGAGTGTGCCACGACGTGGTCAGCGTGGCACCAATTGCCCTCCTTTTTGGTTTATAGGGCTCAATTCAAAAATCTCACCAACCAAGGTAGATGATGAGTGGTGGAATACTTTTTGTAGTTTACAAAAACATCCATTAATGCTCTTGCTTTCCTCAAAAAATTATGTTTACCAATGTATTAATTGCAATACATGTATGCATAAAGTACATCCATTGGTCAATTTTCTTTTAATACTTGCATGCAAAAATTTAATGCACCTTGGAATCTGAACATGTGATGGGGAACAGCCAAATTGAGCCTTATAAAATGGAAAAATTAAAATTTTGAGATAAGCCCAATAAACCGGAAAGGAGTGAGTACATTGTAAGTTTAAAGATGAGATGCTCACAATTTACAAGTTTGTGGACTAAACCATCACATCCATTACAAGATTGTGGGTCTGCAATGCTCTTACCTCCTTTTTATATTATGGGATGGAATTAGTAGTTTTTTGTCTGGTTTCCCTCGAGTTAACTTGTTTAGGTTCTCAATCTGTTTTTTCTTATAAACCGGATCAGCCAAATACCAAAAAGGTAGCTACTCTTAACTTTTCTTATAAATCGGATCAGCCAAATACCAAAAAGGTAGCATGTAGTTGAGATGGTTAGGTGGACAGTGGTATCCCTAATCCACCAGGGTTTAAATTCTGATGGCGATGCGCTTTCAGTGGGAGGAGACATTTCCATCGATGACGATGCGCCTACGGTTGTTTCGTAAATCTCAAGATGATATGCCGGCTCAGTCTCTCGGAGATGCTCATAGGGATAGGGTGTGCGTGTGTGCATTCATAGGGGTGAGTGTATGCGCGTGTATATGAACGCTTGTGTCTGTACTGATGCTAAAAAAAATAGCTACTCTTAACTTTTCGCATCTAGAAAACCTAGTCTAGAACTAGAATATAAACCGCCAACCAAAATCCAAAAGACTTTGTTAGGAACCATCGCAAAATCACATTCCATAGGCGTCCCTGTCAGACTTTTTCCCAATTCCACGCTGCAACATCCACTGTGCGTGTTTTGCCAGTGACAAAGTTGCAGGAAGAGAGTCTTTCTTCCGTCCACACGAGCCTTTATCCCCTTCCTTGCTTTTCTCACCCGCGTCCCACCGAAAGCACCGGCGGAAATTCTCCTCTCGTCGCCTTCGCCTTCGCCTTCGCCTTCGCCGTCGTCGTCTCTCTTCCGCTCTACTACTCGCCTCGGGTGTTCTCACAGTCTACTTCAGGTCCTTCTTGCTGCAGCCCAAAGATCTCTCCTACTACTACAATACACCCAGTTCGTTGTTCCGGATTTATTTGCCGCTTGATGGACCGCTGCCGGAGAAAAAGTTGAGGATCTGCGAGATGGGTTCTGCTCTTCTCGGAATTCTCGACGCATCGTAGAACCCGCGGGCGTTCTTGGGCCGCCACCGGTCCTGAAATGGAAGAAGAGGGCGCCCCGGCGCTGCGCGTGATCCGGAGCTCCATCGACGCGCTGGGGAGAGGGTTCGATGCCACCCACGACACCAGGCTGCTCTACTGCAAGGGGTCTCGCCTCGTCGACGTCGACGATGGCGAGCTGAGCTCCAGGGATCTGGTCATGCCTGACGGGCTGACTGTCCCCGGTGTGCCCAAGGGTGTTGACTGCTCCGGTGAGAGTGGGGTTGGTGTACCGGAGACCGCTGGCCCGTGCGCCTTCCACGAGGTGCCGACGACTGACACTGTTTATTGTGTTTTGTCTCTGAATTTGGTCGTTTGTAGGAGTATTTGTTAATTCATCGCTAGCTGCTTAAGTGCATGATGTTTCTGAACTGTTCTTCGTATCCTGGTAGTGTCAGGACATAACCGGATGCACCTTTAAGTGTATGCTATATAGGAGTACAACCTAGCGTCTCAATGAGCTAGTGAACATGTGCTTTGTCTTCGTTGTCTTGTGCTCTTACTGCCAGAAAAAGATTTTAGGTTTCCACCGATCATGAAATCTGCGTAATCTTGCAGCCTGTTACCAGTAATTAAGTACTCCCTCCGGGCACTATTATAAGATCTGTAACTTTTTTCTAAATCGGATGTATCTAGACACATTTTAGTGTGTTTGTTCACTCATTTCAGTTTGTACGTAGTCCATATTGAAATATCCAAAACATCTTATAATAGTGAACATAGGGAGTAATACTTTAGTACACATATTTCTTCTGGGGTATTTAGTTTGTATTGCCTCATCGGCACTTGTTTGATTATACTCCCTTTGTCCCAAAATTCTTGTCTTAGATTTGTCTAAATACGGATGTATCAAGTCACGTTTTAGTATTAGATACATCCGTATCTAGACTAATCTAAGACAAGAATTTTGGGACGGAGGGAGTAAATCCCTACTCCCTCTGTCCCAAAATTCTTGTCTTATATTTATCTAGATACGGATGTATCTAACACTAAAATGTGAATAAATACATCCGTATGTAGACAAATCTAAGACAAGAATTTTGGGATGGAGGGAGTATTTGTCTTTCTAGAGATTTCAACAAGTGACTACATACGAAGCAAAATGAGTGAATCTACACTCCAAAGTATGTCTACATACATCCGTATGTTGTAGTCCATTTGAAATGTCTAGAAAGACAAATATTTGGGAACGGAGGGAGTAGTAATCATGGCACTAACAAAGCGTTCTTTGGTCTGGCGTCAACTGCTCAGTTAATTACCATCTTGCTTCATGTGGTCTTCAGTCTCACGCGTTCTGTTTTCCTTTCCTGTTTCCGAGGGACTCTAGATGGCTGGGTATTTCAACAAAAAAGCCCAGCTTGTAGGAGATATACCTCTTGGAAGCTTTAATTCAGCATATAGTTTTACTGGATCCAAGAGATTTGATGCCATGGCTACCCAAAGTCTCGGGATGGAGGGCAAGACCATCCCTTTATATAAGGTCCAACTTGTGCGACAGCCTTTGTCAGTGGTAGAGGAAGTTAAGCATGCAGTGCCTCACTCATGGGAACCATCATCTCTCGCAAGGTAAACAAACACACGCAGGTTGCTCTAAAAAGAGGAAGGCCCTTAACAGCGTTTTTGATATAGCTCACTACTGATGCCCAATGGCAGGCCCTTAACAGTGTTGAGCTTTTAACAGGTTCATTCAGAATTATGGAACGCATGTCATAACATCCATTACCATTGGCGGGAAGGATTTGATTTACATCAAGCAGCATCCGTCATCATCACTTTCCGTAGTGGAAATTAAAAATTATATACACGATCTTGGACATCAGAGGTTTACTGAAAATGAAATCCATACAGGCTCAGGCCCTATAAGATCAACGAATAAGGTTTGGTTTTCTTTAGTTAGATTCATCCACATTATAAGTTAAATCTTATTGTACTTCAGTTATGATTTTGGGTCAGGAAAGAGAAAATCTTGGGTTCAACAGCCAAGGAGTATATCCACAACCTCCAAGTACACCATATATTGCTGCAAAAGAGGCAAGTACATGCCACCCTAATTAATATTCCCATGCTGCATTTTCTTTATGTTTTGATAATGCTGATTGTGAATGATCTTTTGTTAAGTCTCTCTCAATAAAGTACAAAGGGGTGCTTATCTGATATCAGAGTTTGAGCTAGCACATAATGCCTGACTTCCTCTGGTTATACAATGTCTTGTAGGAGTTTAATTTTTGTTTGATCAAAATCCTCACAATCAGCCATTGAAATTGTGAATATCCTTTTGATATTTGATAAATACAAATTGCCAGCAGTTCACTCGGTATCATGGTATGTGGATTTAGTAATAACGTGTCCCTTGCACTCCACTATTGCACTATGTACCCAGTCATCATCAATATGCTGTTACCATTGTTTTGTAGCTACTTGACTGTAAACCATTACAGTTCACATGTAGATTCCTTTCATATAATTTTTGCTAGATGAACTTCCAGAAAGCAGATGCTTTATTTTCTAGGCTAAATTGGCTCCAGGACACTGTGCTTGGTAAGCATTTTCTGAAATGCACTGCATGACTGAATGTGTTGATGTGCACTGCAATTTTATGGCCATTTTCTAGAACAAACTATGCCTGCAAATCTCTGTCTAGTATTTCCTAGTACTCCCTCTGTTTCTAAATATAAGACATTTAGAGACTCCAATACGACTACATATGGATGTATATAGACGTATTTTAGAGTGTAGATTCACTCATTTTGCTCTGTATGTAGTCCGTATTGGAATCTCTAAAAAGGCTTATATTTAGAAACAGAGGGAGTACATCAGTGAACAAACCAGTTGACCTTGCCAGTCATTTCTTTCCGTGTATCATTATTTTATCCCTTAAGTAATGTTGTGCGACAAACTGAAACTCTTGAACCTTCCAACGAATTATCCTGCAGGATGTCACTGTGATTTTCAGAAGGAGGGGAGGAGATGATTTAGTTCAAAGTCATTCTGAGTGGGCAAGAACTGTTAACTCAGCGCCTGATGTTATACATATGACCCTTTTTCCTATAATGACTCTGTTGGAAGCAGCCATCCCTGGAAAAGACCATCTCATCCGGGCGATCAACCTTTATCTAGAATGTAAACATTGCCTTCATATATATTTATGTTTTGAGTGAGTATCTTCACAAATTATTGTTTAGATGTCCTGCTTGCATGCATGAACTTCCCATAGAAATTCTATGGGGATAATAGAAATCTCTATTCAAGAACAATAAAATATGTATAACAAAAGATGGTCCATCGACTGCATATTTGTATATCTGGACCAATCCGCCATTCTTTTGACCCAAAAATATGCTATTGTAATGAAGCTATAGAATATTTGCAAAATCAGGAGCGTTGTTGTTATATTTTGTTTAAATTTAATTATTCTCTAGAAATAATTATATTTTGATGCGATCATTAACCATTTCTTTTCTTAGATAAACCTCCAATTGAGGAGCTGCGTTACTTCCTAGAGTTCCAGCTTCCCAGAGTTTGGGCACCAATTCGTGATGAGCACCCTCTCCATCAAAGGAAAGAGCCTGTGTGCCCATCCTTGCAGTTCAGCTTGATGGGGAAAAAGCTGTACATCAACCAAGAACAGGTACTTGGCTATCACTGTGGTGTCTATTGACTTCATAAGAAGCTTATTGATGCATGCATGCCATTGTTATCTTTGATGTAATCTTAGTCAATTAAACATCAAATTAACAAGTGAGGAAACACAAATATGTGATTATGATAAACTTCGTCCTTTGTGCCAATATTGCTTTACTATCGACCTTACTTTTTCTATAATAACTTGGTAGTCATACCTTCCAATACAACCGTATTTTTGGAAATTTATCCACCAGAAACATACAGTGCCTTATTGCCTGAATTCCAGTGGCTAATGTAACTAATCTCTATGCAACTATGCGTAATTAGAGAAGATGGTTAATGGACACATAAAAGTAAGTGCTCTCTCTCTCTCTCTCCATGCAAGGACATTGTAGTGTTTGAGACAACACCGTTTTACAATTTTATTTTGCGCCTATACATAGAGGACAACCAAATGACGCAAGATGAACCGAAATTACCAGAAGTCAGCTTTAATCAATTTGCCGAGCAGCTCGGATCATTGCATCCTCTGTCTAGTCCCCTCCATGGGTTTGTTGCAGGACCTGAAAGGTGTTATGTTTTATGAATTATTTAGAATGTGGCCGACCAAGTTTACGTACATTCCCCAAAGCTGTGGTCTTGAGTCATGCTATCTCCATTAAATATAAAACATCAAGTCAAGAAACCACCAGCTAAAATCTGGCATATGTCTCTTCATACTAGTCTCCGGACCATTGTAATACCTGCACAACTTCTCCCACAGTGCCCCTTTAGGCATCGGTCACGTATCATATCATGTCATATCTTTTCAGGTGTCAGTGGGTCGCAAGCCAATAACTGGCCTAAGGTTATGCTTGGAAGGTGCTAAGCAGAACAGGCTATGCATCCAACTGCAGCATCTAGCATCTCTTCCAAAGATCCTCAAGCCTTACTGGGATGCACACATCACGATCGGTGCGGCAAAATGGCAGGGGCCAGAGGAGCAGGACAGCCGCTGGTTTGAGCCTGTGAAGTGGAATAGCTTCTCCCATGTCAGCACAGCTCCAGTCGAGCACCATGAGGTGCTCATCGGGGACGCCTCCGGCGTGTACATTGTCACCGGAGCACAGCTCGGGGTGTGGGACTTTGGTTTGAAGAACGTCCTGTACATGAAGCTTCTCTACTCGAGGGTCCCCGGTTGCACCACCCGGAGATCGCTGTGGGATCACAGCCCTGCCGCCGCCAGCAGCCATCCGACAGTTGGTCCTTCTAAGATCACGTATCTGGACCCGGGGGGTTCTGGCGCAGGCTCGAGCGATGCAGGGAAGTTCGTGAAGATCGTGGACAGGTCGGAGCTGTGCAAAGGCCCCGACGACATGCCGGGGCACTGGCTGGTGACCGGCGGGAAGCTTGGCGTTGAAAAGGGGAGGATTGTTCTGAGAGTGAAGTATTCCTTGCTGAATTACTGACAGCGTTATCTGTGTTGTTGAAAACTTCGGGGTGCAGCATATGGTGTTGTAAGTGCAGTTGCAGTTGTGATTTCCTTTTCTTGTTTTGTAGTCAAGTGATAGATTAATCTGGTACGTGTCTGTTTGCAGCCGATCGCTGTTCCTATAGTTTTTACAAGAGATTTTTCTCCATGCAACGGGACAATTTTGGTGGAGTTCTTCACGGTGTTTGTACAGGGCTTCAGTCTTGTAAAGTGCATATTTGTCATTCAAGATCGACACTCTTTCCCTTTCCCGTCCCCTAACTCTTATGTGACTGATGTATTTCGGTTATGAAAGTAATGGAAAGGGGATTAGCCCGGTTCAATTTTTTTTTACCAGAACGTCGTCTCTCATGAAAAGAATAATCTGGCTCGGGTGTCTCCTCGTCGCTGCCGCTCTGCGAGGAAAGCGACCCGCACCTACTGAAGAATCTGACCCGGATGATGATCTCTCGCTCATTTAGCGCAGGCAGGATTCGGCAATTCTGCTTCTGCTGGATCCAGAAAGCCTCGAATTCATCAAAGAATGGATGCGTGATCTGAGCAAGCCTCATGATGAATTAGACATTCCGCCTGGCCCTCTGCATATGATAAGTTCAAATATTAGACAGAAATAATACACGCAGCAACATATACGTTGATTGAGGATCTGGCGATGGCGACCCCTTAGGTCGGCGGCACTGTTTCAGCCACCGCCGGCCACTCCGGCCGGGCCGCCCCTACACGTTTCGGTAAGCCCTTCCCTCATCCTTCTGGTTTCTTCGCCATGTCCAAGGCAGATCGCGCTGCCGCGCGCGTGGATCTTCGGAATGATCGCCTAATAGCCCGATGGGCGGCTACTTTTCGGGCGAGTCTGATCTCGTCAAGGATACCAACACACACTGGATCGGTGTCTCTTTCTCCATCTGGTCGTCTTGCTCTCTCTGATGAAGAGGGAATTGTCGTCGATGCACGACTGCTCAGGGAAGACGAATCTGTGTCGATTGGTGATATCATTTCGTTCCCCTGTTATGAAGCCATTGTTGGTGGCCGTTTGGACCAGAATCCAATTTCAAATTCGAATGCAAAATTACTGTCAGACAAGTGCCCTCTCACCAAGACTGCATCTACAGTCACGGCCATGATCATCAGGCTCCAGAGCCTCTTCAATTGGATCTACGCCCAGGTATGGACATTCAACGTGCTGTGTGGCAAAAATTCAATTCGCCAGTTGCCTTCTCTTTGCAGAATGGAGCTAGGGAATTTTTCTTGGTTGCATCTTTCAAACGCCATAAGCACAGGTTGAATTGTGACACTGTCAGTTATTATCTGAATGCATGCCTGGGAGGAATTGCATCAGACTTCCAAGTTCTTTTTTTGAGAGACAGATCTTACAGATTCTCGGTATTCTCTCAACAAGTGGTTTTTTTTGTTCACTCCCTGAAAAGTTTTGAGTGCTCTGAATTTGAAGTTGTATTCAGTCTTTGGGGACACGGAGGCCCCAACTTCATCAAAGAATATAGGGCATGGGAGACAGAAGAAGAACAATCTTGGTCGATTGTTGGGCCCAAGAAATCAAAATATGCTCATATGGTCAAGCATGGTCTATCAGGTGCAAACCTCACTGCCCTCGGTCGTCGGTCCAAAGCTCAGAACAAGAGACCTCTGGTTAACTCGTCGGCTCTCAAGGATTTTGGTGTTACTAACACTGAGCAGGCGAAATATGCAGCTATCCCGACGCAATATGATCATAAGCCTGTTTTCTTACACAGGTTATCGGACAATGAGATCAATGATCTAAAGGGACTTCTGTTAAAGAAACTGGATTTTCACTCCATTCAAGAGTTCTTTAAAGGCCTTGGACAAATTTGGCTTCGAGGAACAGCAAGACCTCAAATTCCTAATTGCTGCGCATCTATCCCCGTCTCGTATTTCTGAACTCTTGACTCTGAAGAATAATGTTTCAGTTTTACCGGCAACGTCGGTCTTTGAGCGCCTCAATAACAAAGTTTACACGAATAGTGATCTGGCAAAGACTGAAACCACTGTCACTGGCATAAATAGTAATGCAGAGTGCAGGAATGTCGCGCACTTCAATACTGCTGATACTTCCACAGGGGCAGCTAAGGTGGAAGAGAACAAGGGGAGAACTTCAGTTTTCTCCAGGATTGATTGGTCACAACAAGGAAAACAATCTGTATTTGATCGATTAGATTGGTCGTCTCAACACCAACATGAACATGGAGAAGCTGTTCAGCATACAACTTCACGACCAAGGTGCCCACGCTGCCTATTGTTTGGTCACTACCGTAACACATGCTCTAATAAAATTCGTTGCCACAAGTGTCTGCGGCCTGGCCATATTAGTGCAGATTGTGATTTCTTCAATGGTGTCTTTGGAAAGCAATCCTCCTACAATCAACCAAAAACATCTGCCAAATGGATACCAAAAGTGACTCAAGCCTTTGCACAAGGGAAGGTCCAACCACGGCATATTATCGATCTTAATCGATTGCCTGAATCCGAGGAGTCCCCAGAGAAGGCAACTAGCGATCTTAAACGATTGTCTGAATCACAAATTAATGGCATCATGTCCCATACCAATCGGACGCATGACACCATGCCCGTTTCTTCGTATCCTTTTAATTTACCTGCCAAGGTGGTGACTGATGGGCTAGCTCATAAAAAGGAGAGTATCATTTCTACGGCCTTGGCGCAGCAACAAATCCCAACAGCCGGTTCGCCTTCTTGCTCGCTTCACCTTGGGACGAAAAGAGAACCCTTCCACCCATTGCAACCTGTGAACCCGCTCATGGCGGCTTTCCTGCTTGACCCAGAGCCTTTCCTCCCGGGACGCTACCATGCGCTCCAAGTGGAGGGAAGGCCGGCCATCTGCAGGTACCACGTCAGCTCGACGGTGCCGGCAAAGCATGAGGATGTCGCAATTGCCACGATCACACCAGCCCCACATGCCCAAGTTCTCTTCAGTCAGGTCAGACAGTTCCTACGTTCTTTCATTGAGGGTCATCTGCACTTTTCTCTGGAAATGATTCAAAAGTGCCCTTTGGGAGATGCATATGTGCAAGTAGATTCTGTAGCGGACAGAGATTGGTTAGTCAACCGCAGTCCGCATAACTTTCAGAATCACCAGATCAGTTTTGTAAAGCACAATGGAGGTATTAACCACAGAAATTTTCAGTACAATCAGGTTTGTTGGTTAGCACTGCTTGCTTTTCCTGTTGATCTGTGGGACTTACAGCACATTAGAGGAGCGGTAGAAGATTTTGCTCATGTTGATATGTGGGACAAGATGGCAAGTGACTATTCTAGAGTGGTTATTAAGGTTCTAGTTGCTGATGTGGCTCTAATCCCTCACAGTTGCATTGTGTCTGCTGGCAATAAACATGCAGTGGAATCTTGGACAGTTCCAATAGTCATTCTGGAGCATCATTTGTTGGGTGGCCTACCTCCTGATGAAGATGACATTCCACCCAATGGTGGGAATTTGCATCCCCTCCCAGTCGTTCAGCCAGGACCTGTCCCACCTCCTGGCTTGGACATCTGGCCTGATTGGGAAGAACAGATTCATCAGCAACCTTTTCACCAGGAGGACCTCAATGACCATGTCCAGGTTCCTATACCCCATGCGAATCAGTTCAGACAGAACTTTAATCATATCTTTGCGGCTCATGGACTCAATCTGATGGCTGATCAGGAGGATTTCGCTAATCACCATCAACTGAATGCAGAAGATTTTGCGGGGCTGCAGGAACCGATGAATCCTATCATTCAGAATCAGCCTCTCGCCAATGATCAGGATGTGGGTCACATGGAAAACTTGGACCTTAATTTACCTGTTGAAGATAATGATAGTGAGTTAACTGTCACCTTCAGCTCTGAACCTGACAATTCCTCACAGGACTCTGCTAACAATGGTGGTCCTCTAGATCTGAACATGGAGGTTAATGTTATGCATGATCTTGATCAGCAGGAAATTGTTGGGCCCATCCAGCAGCCTAATGGCCAGTTTTTCTAGCAAATTTAGCTTGGTATGGTGTTAATCCAGCCACAGGTCGATTGCAATGCTCTACCGGTTTCAATTCCTTCCGCTCTTCATCCTGTGTCAGGGCATGGGCACAGTGATAAGGACAGTAATGGAGGCCAGATTCAATCTTTGGACGTTGCTAGTCCTGTGGTCGGGCAAGAAAATTTGGGAGATTATAGTCCTGAGCACACAGGTACTAAGCATTCTGCAAGCCCTACTTCTGATATATGTGTGCTCATCTCCCAGGAAGGTGATAGAGCATGGAAGGAATTTTTCTGTCCTTCGGCAGAGTCTGAAGCAGCTATTGTTGTTCCTGCATCTTGGGTGGATTTTTTTATCTCCAAATTGCTCACTCCTGCTGATTTCGAATGGGCTAAATCCCTTTTGCAGTCCAACCTCTGGAAGATCATGCTTGAAGGTTATCAGGAGGGCTCTTATAAGGAATTTGTTATACCCAGAGACTGCCCTGGCAAGATCCCCCCAACATGTTACCTCTCTACTGCCGGTCAAGCTATAACCAAGGGGTTCTCTACACCACAGGCCTGCTGCAATGCTCCCTTGGCCATCCTTGACGCTCACAGCACCTCAGCTATTCATAGGAAAAGAAAAGGTAAAACCCCCATGGTTATTACGGAAGTGAGGAGTGCAAGGTTGAAGCACATCCAGAAGGGCTATAAGGGTAAAACCTGCTTTGAAAAAAACTATCTTGTTTGCTCTGCCATAGCACCGCCAATCAACAAGAAAGTGGTTCGGAACCTGTATGACAAATTTAGTGTGCCTAATGTGCAGCCATTAAGCCCAAGGGAGAACAAGAAAAACACCAAGAAGAATGATGCAGAAAGCAAGAACAAGAAGCCCAAGAAGAAGTAGTAATATTTTGGATAGGGTCCCATTGGAGCAGAACTTTAGCTCCCTGATGCTTTCCCTTTTGCATTATTATGTCGTCCAGTTTGTTTTAAATTTCTTAGTGAGCCATGGTGCTTGGAACTCTTGTTTAAATAATACTATTGTTGCTACTCATCCTTATGGGCCTCTTCTTGGATCATGGCGCAGTCTATGGTCTGAAACTTTTATTTCTGGGCATACAAGTTGGCCTGGTCCTATCCAGGCCCGATATCTTTTGGCAGTCTCTCGCCAGTTCACCTGGACTAATATAGATTCTCAATTCCTATGGTGCCAAAGCTTAAACTGGTACCATCTAGGTTACCGGGCTTACTTGCGGGAAAAAATTGAGGAGTGTCTGGCATCTTGGATTGCCAGTGCCGGTAACAAAATATTTTGCACTCAGAATGTCAAGACAACACTGGAAAGTTTTAAACTGGAATATCCGGGGACTTAACTCTCCTGATAAGTGGCTGCATATCAGGAACAAAATAGAGGAAAGTGGATGCTCTATCATATGTTTTCAGGAAACTAAGAAAGAGGCAATTGACATTGATTTTATTAAAAAGTTCTGCCCTGCTAGATTTGATGCTTTTGCATACACACCTTCTGTCGGCAGATCTGGTGGTATTCTGACCATTTGGTGCTCATCTATCTTTAAAGGTGAACTGCTATTACAAAATAATTTTGCTGTCTCTGTGGTTTTGCAATCCACCAAGTGTGGAAGTTGTTGGACACTCACAAATATTTATGCTCCTTGTCAACCTAATAAGAAAGTGGAGTTTTTAACTTGGCTAGAGAGCACTCAAATACTAGACAATGCAGACTGGTTATTGGTTGGGGATTTTAACCTCATTAGAAGCTTCCAGGATCGGAGTAAACCGGGAGGAAATATCCAGGAAATGCTTCAGTTTAATGCAGTTATCAGTCAGCTAGGTCTTATTGATATCCCTTTGAAAGGCAGGGCCTACACCTGGAGTAACATGCAAGATGACCCATTATTGGAACGAATAGACTGGTTTTTCACCTCCCTTGCTTGGACACTGTCATATCCTAACACCTTGGCTACTCCACTTGCTATGACCACATCTGATCATGTTCCATGTGTCATACAGATTGAAAATTCTATGCCTAAAAGTAAGATTTTCAGATTTGAGAATTGGTGGATGGAGCATGAGAGTTTTTTACCTTTGGTAGAATCAGTTTGGAAAAACAGTATTCACTATGCCGATGCAGCAAAAAGAATCAATGCAAAAATGAAAATCTTAAGGAAGGAGCTGAAAAAGTGGGCAAAAACTCTGTCAAATATTAAGGAAGAGATCATCAATTCCAATGCTCTAATTGCACTTTTGGATGGTATTGAAAATTTCAGGAGCCTCACTACCATGGAAGTTGACTTAAGGGAAAATTCAAACGGCATTTATACACTCTGTTGAAACAACAAAAAGCATACTGGCAGCAAAGGGGCAGAGTTAAATGGGTCACTCTTGGTAGTGAAAATTCGCAATTTTTTCACGCCATGGCTACAATACAACACAGGAACAATTCCATTACTAGCCTGATTACACATGATGGTGTGGAAGTTTTTGACCATGATGGCAAATCAAAGCTCTTGCATGAAGCTTTCAAGGAAAGGCTTGGTCAATCTGAAAATTTTGACATCCCCGATCATCTACTTCACTTACTTCCCACTCATCATGATCTCTCATTTCTTGAGGTCCCATTTACCAAAGACAAAATTGATGCGGTTATCAAAGACCTAGCAACAAATAAGGCACCTGGGCCTGATGGGTTTAATACTGATTTCATCCGAAAATGTTGGCCTATTTTACAACAAGATTTCTATGATCTATGTGCACAATTTCAGCAAGGGAACCTCTGTTTGCAGAGTATCAATAGCTCCTTCATCACTCTTATCCCTAAAAAGGCAGGTGCAAATACTGTGAATGACTACAGGCCTATTTCCCTTTTAAGCTGCACTATCAAGCTTATTACCAAACTCCTGGCTAACAGACTTCAATCAGTTATACTAGAGCTAGTCCATGTCAATCAATATGGGTTTTTAAAATCCAGAACCATACAAGACTGCATAGGATGGGCTTATGAGTATTTATTCCAATGCCACAAAAGTAAGCAACCAACGGTGGTATTTAAATTAGACTTTGAAAAAGCTTTTGATAAGATGGAACATGGCATGATCTTAGCAATACTGAAGCAGAAGGGTTTTGGAACAAAATGGTGTTCCTGGATTAAACAGATTTTGGAGACAGCCACCTCATCTGTTCTTTTGAACGGGATCCCTGGGTCACAGTTTAAATGCAGAAGAGGTGTCAGACAAGGGGATCCGCTATCACCTCTTTTGTTTGTCCTAGCAGCTGATTTCTTGCAATCTATTCTGAACGATGCACAAAACAGAGGGGTCATTACACCTCCATTCAGCTCCACCTCTTGTCCTGACTTTCCCATACTTCAATATGCAGATGACACTTTGATTTTTATGCCTGCTTGTCCCGATCAACTTCAACAACTGCAAAGCCTAGTTCACCAATTTTCAAAGGCCTCGGGCCTCAAGGTTAATTATCAAAAATCCAGTCTGCTCCCCATCAATGTTTCTGAAGAAGAAGTACAGCATCTATCTACCTTCCTGGGTTGTGCTATTGGAACCTTCCCCTTTATTTACTTAGGCACACCACTGGGCTTCACTAAGCCGAAAAATGGAGTTCTTCATGTACATCATCGAGAGAATTCAAAAAAGACTGGCCATTTGCTCTCAGTACTTAAGCTATGATGGCAGACTGCTCATGGTTAATGCAGTTCTCTCATCCTTGCCCACCTTCCTCATGAGCTGTCTCCTTCTTTATAAAGGTATCATTGATCAAATAGAAAAATATAGACGGCATCTGTTCTGGAGAGGCAAAGATTTGGAAAAAAAGAACCCACCACTTGCGGCTTGGGAGATGATATGTAGACCAAAGGATAAAGGAGGACTTGGAATTCTTAATTTGCACACTCAGAACACCTGCTTGCTAATGAAGATGATACACAAGTTCCTTAATCACTATGATATTCCCTGGGTTCATCTTATTTGGGAAGTATACTATCAACAAGGAATACTATCATCTGACATACCCCAATGTTCTTTCTGGTGGAGGGATTGTCTAAAATTATTGGCCACATACAAAGCACATGCTACCTGCATACCACAAGATGGCAAAACCATTGACTTCTGGCAAGAAGCGTGGGAGGAGATACCTAAATCTCAATTATGGCCACATTTGTACTCTTTCTCCAAACAGCAGCAGATCTCTGTTCATGAGATATTTCATACCGAGGATATGGCAGATCAATTTCACCTGCCACTCTCTGAAGAGGCTTATGCAGAATTTCTACAGTTAGAACAATACCTACAAGGCATGAATCTTAGTGCAGATCAAGACATTTGGCAATTCACACCTGGACAGGTAACATACAAGGTATCCACAGCCTATGCCACTTTGACCATTGCCCCAGAAATCATACCAGCAATCAAATGGCTATGGAAAACATGTTGCCAACTTAAACACAAGATTTTCTTTTGGTTATTGCTCAATGACAGGATTAACACTAGGGCCCTTTTGCAGAGAAAAGGTTTCTTTTTGCAGGATTACACTTGTGTCATGTGCAACCTGCATGCCCTGGAGACAAGGGATCACCTTTTCTTTCATTGTCAATTTGCACAATTATGCTGGAGCTACATTTGCACCAACTGGCAGCCAGCACATACAGGCATTCAGGAGGAAATTAGCAACCTAAAGCAATTGCTGAGTGTACCATATGCGATGGAGATCATCATCCTAACCTGCTGGGCAATCTGGACAACTAGGAATGATCACATCTTCCAACACATTCAGCCAAGCATATACAGATGCAGAAAGAAGCTAAAAGAAGAACTCAAATGGATCATCTACAGAGTCAAGAGGAAGGAATACAGTGGATTTGAGGCTTGGATCAAATCCTTTAGATAACTTGCTACGCTGCTGTTGTATTTGTTGTTTACTGTCTCTTCTTTCTTTCCTTAGTTTTGTTTGTATCTTCGATGTATAGTGTTTTTTTTCTTTCTTTCTTTCAGACCTTATTCTTTGTACTATATTTTATAAAAAAATCAATAAAAATACGCAACAGACTCCTGTTGTTTCCCTCAAAAAAATAAGTTCAAATATTGGCGGGAAAAAGGAAAGAATAAGCAGGTGATGAAATTGAAAAAGCTTATTCGCAAAACTAGAGAGCGCCTGGTGCGCAATGCTCACAAGATGACTTTAGAATCAATTCGCAACAAGGAGCATGAGATTGGCATCATGCAAGAACAACTGGATGCCAAGGTCGCCGACTGCAGTGGAACTCGCCAGAGGCTGAATTCTAACACAAGAAGATCTGTAAAGACTACAACCGTAGGATGCCGATATCAGTTACAGCTCCCACCTCACAGAAGAAAATTTCTTCCCCAGCGAAGAAATCTACTCTTTCTACACCGAAGAAAGTGCCATATCCAGTGAAGAAAATGACACTATCTTACGCTTCTCTGCCAAAGAAAACCAACCGTTGAAGCAATGGCGAAGAAACGGAAGGCCTCTCTGTTAAGTGCATCTAGTGTCTCCTTTATGGTTTTGGAGTATTGATCACAAAAATGGTTAGATGACTAATGTGTTTGTGAATGTATACATGTTAAAGTCCCTGAAAATTTGGTTTAACCAATAAATGTGACCCCTAAAAATGTGATGAAACACTGAAAAATTCGGGGCGCGCATTTGAAAAATAAGCCGAAGAACTGAATCGTGAAGATCTAGTCTTTTTTATAGTTCTCTTTATTCTTCACTTAAGTCATAGGTCAATCCGTATTGTTAAGTGGGGTCAAGGTGATACGAAGACAATATCTATGAAGTGTGCTTAATCCAAACCAATTTCTTTGATTTAAGACTTTGGAGATCTCTTCGATGTCTGAGATGATATTCTTCATGACACTTCAGTCAAATTCCTCATTGAAGAGTTAGGAAACCAGTTGTTTGGTTCTCCTACCGTGAGGAATTTGAGAGTTCAAATTTTTGGCCATTGCCTCGCCGGCGATAGCCGGTTGGCGGGCCCGTCGCGTCCAATGGTCATGTCGGCCCTCGGGTTGTGACTCTGGCTATAAATAGCCATCCCTCTTCACCATTGGTTGGCTGGCTGCTCCTTGTGAATTGTAAGCAAGTGTCTCTTGAGCAATCAAACCTCTGGAAGAAATTCAGTGTATCCCAAGTGAGGAAAACCTAGTGCCTAATAGACAAAGTGATAGCATCATTGAAGAGTCTGTTCGAGTGAACTAAATACTTGTTACTCTTGAATACTGTGATCTTTCAGACGGCTAGGTGTCAGTTCAAAGCATCCCATAGTCATTATGGATTGCCGGTGAACAAGTATGTGAATGTTTGGAGATCTACCTTGAAGATCTACCATAAGTGATTGGCAAGGTCTAAGTGATCTTAGCTCAAGGAGAATGGGGTGAAGACATGGTCTTCTGAGTTAAACATCAGCCTATCCAACCAGACGTAGAGTTGTCACAACGATTTAAACTGGTGCAACAAATCGAATGTCTTCACCAAACCGCTAGTTCCATATTCTTCACTTTTGTTTCATTTTGAGTAATTTGCAAGTTCTAAAGAATCTGATACTTCCCGCTTTGTTTTACATTCGGTGTCCTTGTGATGAAATGTACATGTCTTGTGTTAGGCTAGTTTACCTATTCTATTTCATCACTTACATGATTTACTCTATCCTGAAGACTTTGATGGCATGCTTTGTTTAGTTTTCTCTAGTCAGTTTATGTTCAGTTTAGCTCGTTGTTCTTTGAATAAATAGCTTCTTTCAAATAATTTTTAAAAAATCTCCAATTCACCCGCCCAGGTCGATCAAACATTCTTACACGCTGGAAATTCCGAGAGGCCGCCGAAAGTGAAAAGTTTTGCACCCCAGGCCAATGCGCCAGTCTTCATCACTCCTTAGTCATCTGCTATAGCTGCACAAGACAAGCTTTCTAAAAATCCTACCAGTGAGGTTGTTCCATATGGAACATTTCTAGAAGAAAAGGACACGTTATCTGGTAACACGGAAATCGTCATGACTGACAACTTTGTGGTATCATTGCCACCTGCTACCATCCGAGAGGGCAGCGAAGAAATTGATATAGATGGAGATGTGGCGTCACCATACTACGATGACTACCGGAATCTCAATATCCCCTATCTCCAATTCTTCAAGATGCACCTCCTCTAGTCTGACCAAAATCACCATTTGATCCTCTACGAAGACTTTGCCATGTGCATTGTTGTCCAGCTACTTCACTCAAAAGCATCCATGAAGAATTTGAACCTGCATGTCCCACTCGTGAAGTGCAAGTGAATCTGATGTCAGTGCCTGAATTTCCCAACTTCCAAAGTTGTGCTCCTGGCAAGCACCCAAGATTCATCGAAGATGACTTTCACGCACATCTACGAGATTCTTCCCTGGCTGAAATTTCTATGATTCCATGCGTATGTGAAGTGCTCACTTCTGGAGACCAACACAAAGGTTGTACTATGATATCGTGCTCATCAACCAGAACCGGTTATTTCCTTACCAACATAATCAACCTAAGGAAATGGAGATGTTGCCATGCTTTGAGCCAGTACTTCAATCTCTTCAATTCGCTGGCCTGCTCCAATTTTTCACAGGTGTGTAGGATTGCAATGAAGAAATTATACTCCAGTTCTATGCCACTCTCCACATATATGGAAATCATAAAGACACAATCACTTGGGTTCTTGACTGGATGGCTGGTAATACTCATTTCCAAGCACTAGGCGTTGAATTACTTCGCCACACTAGTTTGCATTGTCCAGCTCCTAGTCCCGTTAATCTGTGCAAGGAGAAAATGTTCCCACACACGAGAAAAGGGATTCTCCCGTGCACGGGACCTCCCGTGCATGCATCTGCCGTTGGCTTAGTTGGAGATCCGAGAGCATGCAGACTAGCCTTACCCATAGATGTAGTATTTATCATTCCTGCACAAATAAAGCAGTGTATTATCGCAGAGAGAGGTGTTTTGGTGGCCGAGCTCCATGGAGACCTTTATTTTTGAAAAATTCAAATTCAAACTTTTATGGTTTAAAATACTCTGAAAAAAATATGCGTGATGTAAATCACGTGTGTGCAAAAATTCATGATGAAATACCTTGAGTTGCAACCTGTACAAAAAGACAAATTTATGGCCTGGAAGGATGAATAGTATCATGTATTAAACAACCCCAGATTTGTCTTTTTGCACAACCCTCATTTCAGTGTATTTTGAACTGAAAATTTACACGCATGTGTGTTATGCCTTCATGTATATCTGTATTTTGCTTCAGAATTTTTGGAAATGTAAAAATATAAATTTTGATCAATTTCAAATTTGAATTTGGAGGCCTCACTGGAGGCCGAGCTCCAAAAGGGATTTCCGAGTATTGCAGACCATCAATCACTTTATGTCATGCCACCATGCAAATGACACATGCATGGATCAACTTTCTTTCTCTTCCTGCTCACAGTACAATGTCTCACAAATCTATAGACTTTATTTCATCCTAGAAAATTTAAATCACTCATATCTTTTAAACTATAAACTCGTTTTTGAACTTTTTATATATTTGGACTCCTTGCATCAAGACCTTTAGAATAAGATCAATCTTGGATACATTTCAAACACGTTTAAATTTCAATATTTCACATTCCATATGTGAAACAAACCTATTTCACTAGACAAATAAAAATCTATTTCAATTGAAAGATCTGTAACCAACATATTTCTCTAGAAACCTATTTAACCCAAATATGAAACAGAGTGTAATATGTTCTATGAAATGAGTGAAATCTATTTAGAAATATGTGAAATATGTTATTATGAAAGGAGTGATATTTTCTATTATAAAATATTTTTTGAAATGAGTGGATCTAGGAAATCTTTTTTTTTGAAATGAGTGGAATACATTATGTGAAATGAGTAAAATTTTATGTGTAAAATCTATTTTCAAATGAGTGAGAAATGTTATTATGAAATGAGTGAAATATGTTATTATAAAATCTTTTTTTGGAATGAGTGGAATATGTTATTTAAAAATCTTTTTATTAAATGATTGAATTTTTTTATATGAAATTATCAAAATCTCTTTTGAAATGTGTGAAATCTGCTTTAAAATGAGTGAAATATGCTATTATGAAATAAGTAGAATATGTTTAAAATATATTTAAGATTGATCTTGTTTTAAAGATCTCATCACGAGTAATTAAAATATATAAAAATATTTAAAAATAGAGTTTATATTAAAACATATCAATGAATTAATATCTCAAGCAAATAAAACGCTAGGTTTTCTATGGGATAGTGGATGGGCAGAAGAGGACTATTCATCTGCTAATGCTGACACAAAATTCTGCAGCGTATCTGACAAGTTAGGTGGGTATTGTGCAGAGCAATGCTGAGAAGAAGGACTAGAATAATTTATGCTGCATTTGGAGCGAGCATCTGAGCGTGGGAATGAATGGCCAGAGCATGCATGGGAGGTCCCGTGCACGGTAGATTTTCCACTTCCTCCCCCACACTTCTTGGTGAAGAATTTGCACTATGCGTCCAAGACCATCTATCGCATTGTGATGAAGACATTGGGCCTCATCAAAGGATTCAACTCCAGTGATGAAACCATTGGTCCGATGAAGAATGTGCTATACAACTTCACCAATTCCATTCCCTTTGACTTGCACGATTTCTTTGTAAGGACGATGGTCGACATTTGCACCAATGATTATGCGATTCATCATGACTTACTCTTCTCCTGCATATGAGTATATCAGGTGCTTGGCCCAAGTTATTATGGTTTTCTTCGTCCGGCTATATATTAGACTTTGGTTGTAGTTCGAGATTGTAATATGGGTTTCTCTTCATGTAAAAAACACTCGGTAAATAGATTTTTGTTGGCTGCATGTTCGACGAGTGCTCTTTGCCTGGTGTGACGCTTGAAAAACATTTTGCTGAGTATATTTTGTCCTTCACTGAGTGTACTGATCACTCAGTACTTTAACAAGGTGATTTCGGTAGTCCTAACCCTAAACATACTCTCCTCCATTGTTGGTTGTACCTTGTACGTATAGATCGCATTGAAGGGGAAAGTCTTTCCTGTTCGGCATATGGTCACTTAGTTGCTGAGATTCGTCATCTGATGGGTGAAAGAGAGTTTATTCCTTCGAAATTAAACGAGAACAAGATAGGGTAGCAGATAGTTTGGCTATGTATAGTCATATAGAGAGTACTACAGCTGTATGGCTTGGGCAGGGCCCTCCTTGTATTGAGGAGCTTTTGCCATTTGATTGTAACCCTATGAATATGGAATAAAACTTTTAGGGATAATTAGATTTATACCCCTAGTTGTGTCCCACTCATTTGTTTTACCCCTAATTCCCAAAAGTCACCGGTTCTGTTCAAGTCACTTTGCTCCTCTTATGCTTTTGCCCTTTGACCGTTTGATCGTCAGTTTGGAAACTTCATAACTAATTCATACTAAATCAGAAAAATGCAAATAAGATACCAAAATGTTCAGAAAAACATCACCTACATGTCAGTGTCATTTGCATTCATGAAAAAAGTGTTGGAAAGTGCCCATCCAATTTTTAGCTCTTATGCTACCACCATGAATAGTAAAATCTAAAAAATTTCAAAAATTTTCAAAAAAAATTGGTGGCAAAGAATGATAAATGTTTTAAGTGCCTGCCAAGTTTCATGAGGGAATAACATTTGTGGGTGCCGCGGCAAAAAAAACAATCAGCACTCCAAAATAGATAATTTTTTTTGCCACGACTTCCACGAATGTCGTTCCCTAATGAAACTTCGCAAGCACTTAGAACATTTGTCGTTCTTTGCCATCATATTTTTTTTGAATTTTTTTGCATTTTGTTAGAGTTTACTATTCATGATGGTATCAAAAGAGCTAAAACTCAGATGTGCACTTTCTAACACTTTTTTCATGAATGCAAATGACACTGACATATAGGTGATGTTTTTATGAACATTTTGGTATCTTATTTGCATTTTTCCGATTTAGTATGAATTAGTTATGAAATTTTCAAACTGACGGTCAAACGGTCAAAAGGCAAAAGCATAAAAGGAGCAAAGTGACTTGGACAGAACCGGTAATTTTTGGAAATTAGGGGTAAAACAGACAAATGGGACACAACTAGGGGCATAAATCTAATTATCCCAAACTTTTATGATCGCCAAAAAAAAATCGCATTGAAGGGGGCTGTTGTTGACTTGTGTGCGGCAGGCACTACAGCGCCTTTCAGCGCATATTAACTACGGGGTGGCCAGAGTCGCTGGAGTGCATGTGTTTCCTAAGCTAAGCCCATAGAAATTTACCAAGTACTAATAGTATACGTGGTACTCCCTCCATTCTTCCGACTCCTAGCTAGTAATGCACGGGGCACGTACATGTGCGTACACAAATCACTTCCGTAATTCTTTTCACTGGATACATGATATCCCTGCACATCACATTCGCATTCGCTCTGAAAATCAAGTATACACGCACGGGTCCATGTATTTGGAGCAAATACAGTACATAATCTCCAAGACCTTCCCCCTAGTTTGGCACTCCATGTAAATGGGTTGGTTGTTTTCCATAGACATGCACACGCTTGCGCGCCTATCCAGTTCTTGTACGGGTGCCGCGCGGTCTCGTGGACGTGGACTTATGCATGGCTGTACTACTAGCTGGCTAGCCTGCCAGCAATTAAATCAAAGGTTGTTGATTAGTTCCGGCCAAAAAAAAAAAGGTTGTTGATTACTACTCCCTCGGTTTCATAATAAAATAGCATTTTTGACATTAATATAGTGTAAAAACACTCTTACATTATAGAAAATTAGTGTTGAAAAACACTCATATATTAGGGACAGATGAAGTACTAATTTACATGCAAACCCTATCTTCTCGTTTATTTCATGTCATATCATCAGTGTGCCTGACTGCTTGCGCTGCGTTGGACCGACAACGGCATCTATGCAGCGAAGTCCTGCTATTTGGCCCTCTTCAACGGCTTCATCGGCGCTCCCCCACTAGTAGCTCACCTGGAAATCATGGACACCCTTGCTGATCAAATTCTTTACCTGGCTCGCGCTGCAAGACCGGTGTTGGACGGCCGCTCGCCTGGCTAGACACGACCTTCCTCATCACACGGCCTGCCTGCTCTCTGTGACCAGGCTCTAGAATCCATGGAGCACTTGCTGGTGGGCTGCCCGTTCTCGAGACAAATCTAGCACGACATTTTCGCTTGGTGTCCTCACCATGCTCAGGTTCCCTCGCCACACGATTCCTTTCTGGATTGGTGGCACGCCACGTACGATTCAGCCCCGGCAGCCTACAGGAAAGGCATTTCCTTGCTATCAATTTGGAAGCATCGCAATTCGTGCGTGTTTGAGGGAGGCACTCCATCCAGCGCCCAGCTGATCCATGCTATCCAGGAGGAGCTGCACTCCTGGACCAAGGCTGAGGAATGATAAGCCTTGCATACTTGTGAAAAAAGATAAATTTTATCAACACGTACTCCAGTGAACCGAGAAGTCCTAATAGATCACATTTCCAGTGAACCTTTATAATTGTTCTTGATCTTTTTGAAACAAAAACCGGGCAAAAGCTCGTGACCTATGTGCACGGTGGAGTGCAGGCTTCGTCGCGTATGCGGGCAGTGGAGTGCGGGCTTCCATCCTTGCCCTCCTGAATTGCAGAGATAAGTGAAGAGACTAGTGGTTGTGGCGTCACCCTGTGGCGTCGCTTGAGAGGAAGTTGTGTACACGTTTTCATTTAAAAAAAATACATAGAGTCCTCGTCTTCGTCTAAAAAACATCTCAGAAAAAAAAATCCTCACATTCATCTAAAAAAAAAGAAAAAAAATCACCACCACAACCTACGTGCGAGTGCCACTTTGCATAAGCCTCCACTTAAAAAATAACAGAGGTCCACACCTCCATCTAAAAAGAAAAAGAATACATTTAAAAAATAATCCACACCTTCATCTAAAAAGAATTTCAGGCACAATCACAATGACATACTTACAGTGGAGGCACAACTTGTAGCGAAAATAATGCCATCTTTCAGAATGGCCCGTGTAAAAATAGAAGCTAACCTCAGCGTACTTCTTGAGAAGGCGAAGCCAGTCAGTTATGTTAGCTCATCGGCAAACCCAGAGCAGATTGCTTTACATACAGAAGTTCCAAGCGAGATCAAAAGTGTGAAATTCAGTGCTTACCATTTCACAGAACAGGAAATTTCTATCTTTACAAATTACATCGCCCCGTTCCTCATGTTAGCATCATGTAGGGATTATCAGTTTATAATTGTTCTGTGCTGCACAATCTCCAAATTCAGAAAGGGAAATATAGCATATACGCATTCGAGAAGTCCTAATAGATCACATTTCCAGTGAACCTTTATAATTGTTCTTGATCTTTTTGAAACAAAAACCGGGCAAAAGCTCGTGACCTATGTGCACGGTGGAGTGCAGGCTTCGTCGCGTATGCGGACAGTGGAGTGCGGGCTTCCATCCTTGCCCTCCTGAATTGCAGAGATAAGTGAAGAGATATGTTAGACGTCGACACGGCTCTTCTGCCATCTGCAGGCGCCATGAATGAATTTCCATCCCTAGTAAGTGAAGAGATATGTCCCAACTACCACCAGCTACCTCACCACAGTACTCGGCGTAGTAATAACTGTTTACTTAGCAGTCGACCACCGGGCCCAAAACCACTATAAAAGCCCTCCTAGCCACACCCGAAATTCTCACCCACTCACTCACACTCCATCGGCCTTCACTCACACACCAACTAAGCCCACAGAGCAAGCACACTACTAGCTATTTCTGCCATGGCAGCTCGCCGTGCCCACGCCGCCGCGACCTTGGCCCTGCTGGTGGCGGCGCTTGTGCTGTCTGCGGCACCGGCGCCGGCGGAGGGTGCGGTTGCGAACTGCGGGCAGGTGGTGAGCTACCTGGCCCCGTGCATCAGTTATGCCATGGGCAGGGTGAGTGTGCCTGGCGGTGGCTGCTGCAGCGGCGTGCGTGGCCTTAACGCGGCGGCTGCCACCCCCGCCGACCGCAAAGCCACCTGCACCTGCCTCAAGCAGCAGGCGAGCGGCATGGGCGGCATCAAGCCCGACCTCGTCGCCGGCATCCCCAGCAAGTGTGGCGTCAACATCCCCTACGCCATCAGCCCTAGAACCGATTGCTCCAAGTAATTACTTACCCAGTTGCCCTAATGATAAAACTCTAGGACTTTTGATACATGAGTTAATGAATTAACAAATGATTATTTTGTCTTTAACTTTCTTTTGATGTATGCAGGGTGCGTTAAGCGTGAGATCAGAACCATTTCAGATGCATGGTGAGAGCGAAATAAATCGTGGAAGCCGGTCGTCCTTGCTGCATGGCTCCACCGCGTTTAATTTACTGCTTTACTAGTTCTACTGTTTCCTTAATAAATTAGTTTACTGCTGCTGCTTCGATCGTACGTTGTGGCCGCCGTTGTTGCCACGAGAGCTGTGATCTTGTACTCCTGAGGGGACCTCGTGTACTTTGTCGGAACTATTGTAATGCATGCTTACATCTATATATATATGATGAACAAGCGAAATACAGGGTCCTTTAATAATGTCAGCATGATGAATCGCGGTTTGCACGCACCCAAATTCTTCTCCTACTTCGTTCAAGAAAGAGTAACGTTTGAGACATTAACGAGATCCTTATAATATTATTTTGGTCACTAAAATATTTGAAAAGTATTTACGTTGGACAATAACTTGTATATTAAGCTTCCAATCTAAATATCTAAAACAATATACATTTGAAACAATATTCTTGATGTAATGTAATGTAACTGTGGAGGGCTCTCCCCCCTTTCCTTCTTTAATACTATCTTCGTTCTAAATTACTCGTCACTGAAATGAATGTATTTAAAATTAAAATACATCTAGATATATCCATACGTGCGACAAGTAATTCGGAACGGAGGGAGTATATGATACGCACACTTGTGCGTATTCGAGAGAAAAAAAGTTCTAAAAATTCAACCTTAAGATATGTCCCGTACTTCAATTTTTTCGTGTACTAAGGACTATCATACACATGGCCCAAATGACACTCCCTTCCAAAATAAGTGTCTCAACTTAGTGTAATTTTATATTATAGTAGTACTAAAGCAACAAGTGTCTCAATTTTAGTGTTAACTTTGTATTATAGTTGTACTAAATCTAATACATTTATTTCGGGACAAAGGAAAGATTTTATTTCGGATTTTGCAAAATAAGCTACAGGTTCAAGAAGCCCTTAATTTCATATTAAAATAAAATTCAAAGGTTTAGGTTTCAAAAAATTCTGAAAAATACACATACATATGGATGTATAGTACCTGTCTGTGTATATTCATGGCGAAATACCTTTTTATGCGAGCTACACAAAAAAAGTAAAATCACGTATTTATAACACATGTACTATTCACTATAAAAGTACATGATTTTGTTTTTTACAGCTCACGTCAAAACGTTTTCGTGATGAAGTTTTACACGCATCTGGTATACATCTCTTAAGTACTTTTGTATTTATTTTTACACTTTTTTAACTTTAAAATTTGACTTCTCTATAAAAAAAATCAGGCTCCATGGACCCTGAGAGCAAAAAATCCACTCTCATTGTATTTTTAACTTATATCCTACATATTAGATATATTTAGACATGCCTTATGTTGGGTTTGAGGGTAAAAAGCAATATCTGTATGTTGTTATAAGAGCATCTACACTCAGGCGCCCCAAATAGGACTCAAACGCCCGGGCGGCCCGCCCGATCGCTGACTGGTCACGATTTTTTGACCCAAACGGATGCCTCAAACGCCTGGGCTGACCGGCACTCCTCATATCCAGCTCAAATATGGGGCGGATATGGGGTGGCCCGGGCACGCCCGGGCGCATTCGCCTGACAAGACTGGCCCATCATCGACCCCACGGCTGCCTCACAAAAACCCCATCCGATCATCGCTCCGAAACCCTAGCTCACTCACACTCTCCTCTCTCGCTCTGTCCTCTCCTCTCCCCGCACCGATTCCTATCAAATCCGGCACAATGTCGAGCTCCGGTAGCCGCACCGACTCCAAGCTGGATCTGGACTATGAGCTTGCCCTCCGCATCGCCTTGGAGCGGTCCAAGGTGGAGACCGGGGGCAGCTCCGGTTCTGCAGCCTCGCCGCAATCGCAGCTTCCCCACCGGCGCAGCTTGAATGCCGGCGATGGCCCCTACCGGCCCGTGTGCAGCTCCGACAAGTGGTCTGCGCAATCTGCTTCCCCCCACGTCGTCCCCCTGCCCCCACCGGCTACTGCTTCCCGACGTGGGCAGCGGTGGGTGCTTGTGCCGACCTCGCTGGCCCAGACGCGCACGCCGAAATCAGAGGTGCCCATCGCCCACCACGAGCGGCAGCGGGAAAAGGAGGGAAGGAGCGGAGCAGTCCGTGTGTTGCCGTTGTGCGATGCAGGCGGAGCCCGACGAGGACACATAGATCCTTGGATGGGTCTACCATGGGTCGCTTATGACCACAGAGATGGACCCACTGCGGCTCCACCAGAAGAACGCCTAGGCGCTCCAGATTGTCATTTAGCAGTCCCAGCGCGAGGCGGTGGAGGCGGCTCGGCTCACGAAGCTCAAGCGACAGCAGAACAGGAAGGGCCGACGGCTGAAAGGCCTCATCATCCTCCCCGACACGTTCGACGACGGCAACCATGGCTCCTCGTCCCACGACTCGGACAATCCGCCACCAGCCGCCGACGCCTATAGCTGCGCCGGCGACCGGAAGGGCAAAGGGCCAGCGAGGAAGTGGTGAATCTCCCCCGTCTCCATCTTCAATTTCAAGTTTTTAGTAATCCAGTTTGAAATTGTCCGTCGTTTATGTGAATTATGTGAACTTTGGCGATATTTTGGACATCCGTGGGTGATCTTTTGGTAATCGGAATGTGCATTTATCTGTCCGATTCTATGTTTGTATGTGTTGATCTACGTTGTTTTTATCTACATTGCATGCTAGTATGGATATGAGGGACCGTATATAAGATACATGGATGTGGATGACAGGATTTGAGGAGTGTCCGCTCAGTGCCCCCGGACGCGTCCGGGCGCATCCATGGGCATTTGAGGGCCTAGATTTGCATGTCACGATTGTAGATGCTCTAACAAGAGACAACCAAGCTAGCGCATTTATTTACATAGAGCAAATAATACGATATGTCGACCACATCACTATCGGAAATTTTAACTTTGCCGAGTGCCAAAAGCACTCAACAAAAGTAGAAAAGACTCGTCAAAGCATTTGCCGAGTACAACACTCGGTAAACACGACTTGACTGGACGTCTCTTGCCAAAGTTAGCCTTATGAAGTTCTTTTCCACGGGCACGACAAACACATAAAAGTATTTGCCAAGTATCATGCAGAGTTAAACAAATAGTGGAAATAGAATGACATGTTAACGGTAGTGCCACGTGTCGCCTTTGTCGGGTACCCAAGGTCAGCACTCGGCAATGCCACGACGAATAGGGGCCTGACACATGTACCAACCATTGTCGAGTTCTTCGGGACGTACACTCGATAAACCTTTGACGAGTGCAAAACTCGAAAAATGCCGCAACGACCGAGGGTGTACCACGTGTCACAACCTTTGTTGGGTTCCCCAAGGTCGGCACTCGGCAATGCCATGATGAACTGGGGCCTGACATGTGTGCCAACCATTGTCAAGTTCCTTGGGATGTGCACTCGATAAACCTTTTCCTAGTGCGGAACTCGGCATTGCCGCAAAGACCGCGGGTGTACCACATGTCGCAACCTTTGTCGAGTTCCCCTAGTCGTGCACTCAGCAAACTGTTGCCGAATGTGGAACACGGCAATACACTAACAAACGACAACGTGCGTCATCCTCGTTTGCCGAGTGTTGTTCCGGGGTTCTCCGCCAATGGTTTAGGTGTTGGGAAACATAGTAGAAAACAAAAAAAAATCGCACCTACGATCACCCAAAATGAGGCATAACGAGTTGGGATCACGACCGTTACCATCACCAAGTTGCAGCGGAAGAAGAATGTGTAGGTGTAGATCATACTTAGAGTCCCTTGAACCGTAGATGAACGATCCCTCGTACCGCCCACGAACAATCCTTGAACCGAACACCGAAAGCACGACCTCTCTACTTGGTTGCAAATGTCTAGCCTTCACGTGTTTGACACGAGAAAAATCTTAAAACACTCCGGATGAAGGGAAGAGGGGGAGTTTGATTTTCTCTCATGCGCCGGGGAAAAGAAAAGTGTGCGGGTGTGCCAGTGTACATAGTACACAAAAAAATGGTATGGGAAACAAGTATTTCATTAATCTCATCGGATAAACAAAATTACAAGATTCCATAAAAATGGAATGCGCTCCGTGGCCTACTAGCGCGGCCTGCCTGACTATGGCGATGTGCGGTCTCCTGGTTTCCGGGGCCTCGAAAAGCTCCCGGTTAATTACTCCCGCGGGTTGCTCCGCGAGATACCTCCGATTAAGCCGTGTGGTCGTCTTCGTTGTCTTCGCTTTGCGTTCTACATGCATGATGATGATGGTGTGTGTGTATGGTGTGGGCGGCGGCAAAGCCCGTGTCCTCGTCGGTACACGTGCCGCTCAAAACATGGCTTTGTGTTGGCCATGTTTGCCCGCGCCGTCGCGCCTCGTCGGTCTTGACAACGTTGATGTAGTCGGTGTTGAAGTTGCATGGGTCCTGCTCGGCTCGGACTTTTTTACGACGTAACGGCTTCATCGGGTATGCAAGGGGTTCGCCTCGCGGGAGTATTCTTATGGAGACCGGCGTCGGTGTAAAACCAACGCTCGCTCATATCGGCAGTGCTGGTGTGGTTGGCGCCTCGTCTCGGCTGGACGCCGTGTTTAAGGCGGTCCTCCAAGACAAGGGCACCGCCTCACGGGGCCATCGGAAGTTAGTGTTGGCAAAGTGACGTCGCCTCTTCGCCATCACGCCTCATCTTCATGGGCTCCGGGTCGTGGAGACCGTCATGTGGTACCATCTTCTCCTCCAGGTCACGGACAACACCAAGGGTGTGTGTTATCTTCTTGGCTCCGTGTCGCGGGCTCCGTCTTGACGAGGTAGACATTGGTGGTGATGTCCCGCGAGCTCCATGCCTCCGTCATCCTACCCGGCACGCGGCGGCATCCTCGCGAACTCCATGCCTCTGGTCCAGCTTGATGATGTTGATGTTGGTGGTGTCCTCCTTGCGAGCTCCACGCCACGGTTCTCCGCGGTACCGGGTGTTGGCGCCGGGCGTCGTCTTGGAGAACTCCGCGTCGCCATCCAAGGCGGCACGGTAGGGGCATCCTCCCGAGCCTCCACGCCTTCATCCTCCATGGCGCCGGCTTGATGAAGTTGACACCGACGTCATCTTGGCGAACTCCGCGCCGCGATCCACTGCGGCACGGCGGCGGCATCCTTCGCGCACACGGCGGAATCCTTGCGAGCTCCGTGCCTCCGGGACTGGGTTGATGATGTTGGCTATGGTCCTGACGGTGTTGATGCAGTCTCCTTGTCCTGCGTCGTCCGCCGTCTTCATTGCATCTGGTACAAGAACGAGTGTCGCTTTGTCCACGGCCACCACCGCCGGGCGCGTCGTCCGCCGCCTCGACAGCACCTGGTATGAGAAGAGCGCCTCTTCGTTCGCGGCCACCTCCGTTGGGCGTGTCGTTCGCCTCCTCAAATCTGAGAAGAGTGCTCCATCGTCGTCGGCCACCTCTACTAGGCGCGTCGTGCGGAGGTCATTCTGCAAAATAGATGATAACCGTAGAAAAAAGAAAGATTATTGCACTGCCGGAAGTTCTGCCGCGGGCATGTTCATCTGCTTGTCGATGCTCTACTTCCATGTGAGGATGCCGTTACTGTGTCCCCTTGGCGTACGCGCCGTCGCATGGGCGCGCCCTTCGATCTACTCGAAATTGTAGCCAGGGGCGCGTCTCCTCGTCTTCTCTGCGCGTGCGCGAGCCTGCGGATGTGTGCTTGTTGCTGGCTCTCCTGGATATGTTCTCGCCTCGCCGCAAGACGGTAGTGATGCATACGTACATCATGAACTCAACATGTCCTTTGGCCATCCTGCAATAACACATAGAGAAACAACAAGATTATTGCACCGCCGGAAGTCCTCCCGCAGGCACTTTCATCTGCTCGTCGCTGCTTTGCTTCCGTGTGAGGATGTCATCGCCGCATGCCTGCATCCCCTTGGCGCACGTGCCGCTGCATGGGTGCGCTCTCCGATCTTCTCGACGCTGTCCCAGGGGCGCGTCTCCTCGTCTTCTCTGTGTGCAGGAGCCTACGGGAGGTGCTTTTGCCTCGCCGGCTGCCTCTGTCTCCCTCTTTTGCTCTCTTTGTGCGGCACCTTCTCGCCTGGATGGCTCCGTCCTCCTGCTGCTTGATGGATGCGTCATCTCTTTGGTGCGTGAGTTGCGCTAGATCGTTTGTTCCATCCTTCTAATGCGTGCGTTCCTTGAAACCTGATAAAAGAAAGAAACAAAACATAGTTGATGCCTGCAGCAAGAAACACCTCCTGCATGCATCGCCGTCATCTCGGCCGCCGCTTCTGATCAGCTGCGGCTCCTCCTGCCTATCTTCGTCGACGACGCTGCCGCCAGGGGCGCGTCTTCTCCACCTCGAGCTGCCGCCGGGGCACGTCACCAGGTTCTGGTCCTGGCCTGCGACGTGCGTGGCTAGCTTGTTCTTCATCCGGCTGGTCCCCGCCCGTGAGTCCTCGTCTTCTCTTCGTCTTGTGCGTGCGTATGTGAGGTCTTGACTGCCTGCTTGATGCGTGGCGCCGCCCCATTGCACACATCAGAGAAAACATATGCGTACCATAAACCCACCATGCATAATAACGATGCATATATGTATATGAATGTCCTGAAGATCTCCATCGTCGTCGTCGCCGGTGTATCCACCGAGCTTAACATGCATCCTCGTCGTCCATGGGCGTGTGTGCGAGGGCGCCATCGCGCTCCTCTGGTTTCCTCCGCTAGGCGCGTCGTCTTCTCCGCCGCCACGGGCGCATCTCCTCGTGGGTTTTTCTGGTGCTCCCGTTGCCTCCTCAGCTTTGCTTTATATAGCCAGCCGGGAGTGTTGGATTGGTGCCAACGCTGAACACGGCCGCAGTTTTCCCTTCTTGATTCCCAAGTCTGTATAAAGAAAGGAAACAAAACTGATACACATCCAACAATCGAAGACTTGTCAACTCTCTGTATCGTGCCGCACAAGGATGTGCTGGCTTTCCTTTCATTCACTTTCCATGTACGCATGAAGATCAAATAAAATCCATAAGAATCACTGCCTCATGGGCACGTATTGTGGGTACGGAGACATGTACGAGGGTGCTTGCCGGCCGGCCGCAGATAACCAAATATGCATACATACGGTGTATGTATATATAGGATATATATAAATACATACCAATTATGAGGTTGCTGGCTGGCTGCAGATACTTGAATATACGTACGTACACACTGGTGTACAGATTTTAAACCGCATTCTGCCCGGCCAGGACGTGCAGCAGAATGTGTTGCATGCATGTACTAGTACGTGCATGGGAATCTTGGCAATGCATGCAATGCTAACATGTTAATCAACTCATCTAGTTCATTTGGACTAACGAGATGTTTCAATACGCCTGTGTACGTACGCGAGCTTTATATTTTGACTTGCCATTGCTTATCTAGCCTGCGTTAAAACTCATTAAAAATATATATTTTATGTAATAGTGCACAAAAACTCATCTAACAAATACCCCCTCGTCGAGTTGAGCTTGAGTGTGAAGCAAATCGAGCTTGACTCGACGAAAATATCTCTCTCTTTTCTTGGCGCATGATTCATATGCAGCCTGAAGCACCAGTTCAAAGTTCACATCTCCATGACGAGGTGTGCACCATTCCGAAGATGATTGATTAGTAACAACATGTCTTAGTGTAGGTATGTCCATCCACAAGTGTGTTCTTTAGGGAGCTCGTTGGGTCGTATAACAAGCACGATACTAGTTAACGAAGCAACCCTGTCTCGCCTTCATTCCATGGCAAAATAACATGGCTTGTCCTGAAAACTAAAATAAAATTTTACCAATCTCGCCGCGACCGTCTAGCTGCTACGGTGCCAGCCGACTAGATTGGAGGGTTTCACAGATTTAGGCTGGCCGCACTGGCGCGTTGCACTGCTCCCGTGACCTCTTTGCGTTGATGTAGGCGAGGCACCGGTAGACCGTCGATAGCTCCCCTTCGTTGAGCGAACCGTCACACCATCTATGGTGTGACAATTCTGGTGGTGCGCCGGGACGCCATCGGCCTTACGAATAATCGAGGAGTTGACGTTGCCCCCATGCTTTATTGTTGTTGGAGACGGGGTTGCGAAGACGAATCGGCTCCACCTTCATGAGCGCCGGTGTTGACTTCTGGCGCCCATCATGCGTGTCGGTGTAGACCATTGGTTGTCAGACTGTCGTCGGTGTTGTCAGGGACGCATGGGTATTGCTGCACCCAAACACCCAGGACGTAGTTTGATGTAGTGGTTGTTGTCGGAAAGCCGTCAACGATGACAGGGAGTGCCTCTCCATGGCTGCAAAGATGTTGGAGGAGCACAACTAGGAACACCAAACGAAAAAGGCGACAAAGAGACAGAAAAATAAATAAATTATTTGCGGGTTTTAAAATGTTTGCTTTCCCGTTATACACCAGCTATAGGCGTGATATCCAAGAAGACTACCGAAGGACTTGTCACTGGGAACCGTCGAAAGTCCTTAACGATTGCAACTCAACAACTTAAATAGCTTTGGTGTACGTGTATGAAGACGCCGTGTTTCGGGATGCTTCAGAGAGGCAACAAAAATTCATACTCTAGCCCATCATCATACTGAGGGCCCCCACAGCTTAACATGCCCCCTGCACATGCCCCATGAGCCCAGCGACTTGGGTGTGATAAGTTTAGGGTAAATGGTTTTGGGACAACAGCTTGGCTATTTTTCTTCATGCATATTGAGGGGTGGTAAACAGCTACCTCCTGCCTTCCTTCCAGTGGGTCCCTTACTGCTTGGGACCACTTGATTGCTTCTTGGACTGTTGGGATTTTCTTTCTTGAATTTGCTTCTTGGACTTTCGGAATTTCATCTTGATTGCTCACACGGATGATTGATTGGCCACGGACTTCACGGACCTTTTTTTTGACATTCGGCTCGAACTTCTTGGGGGCTCTTCTTCCAGGATTCTTCGGGACCCACCTTGAGAACTTGGAAGGGAACTGTTCACCTCTGTGGACTAGGAAAAACCCTCTAGCACTTTATCTGGGGCTTCTAGTAGCGCACCCCAGGGTTGCCATGTGACTACGCACCGAAACAACTTGTGTTGGGTCAGGCAGCCCTCCATGATCTTTTCCTATGGTCTTCCCTGGAGTGCGAGCCTTTGTGAACATGGGGCATGCCGGGAAACATGAAGAGCGTGGGGTCTCAATACTCAGAAGTGCCCAAGTAATCATCTCCGCTGCCTTCGAAAGCATACACCTGGTACGTGTCGTGCATTGTGGGTATAGGAGCCGCTCCACCTGCAAATCGACACATTGTGCCGCCCTCCAACAAGTCCTAGGGTAGCAGAAACTTCAATCAACAGCGGAGTGCGATAGGGGAAAGCCATTTTTTGTTGGACTTGGTCCATAAAAATTGGGGAAAACTAGATATATCCACGAAATGCAAAGGCGAATGCATCATGGATCCAATAGCCCACAGGAAAAGTTTCCATAACCAAAATCCAAAAGGCAACAAAAGAGGCAAAATTTTAAGAAAAATATTTTTTGAGGAACCTTCCATTGATTGGGGGCATAGGTCAGATTCCCTGGGAATCGACGAGCTGGTATGCTCCTCCGTCGTAGACTTGCTCGATGACGTATGGCCCTTCCCACTTTTGCTCGAACTTGCCCGTCGTCTTGTGCGTCACGAAGATCGGTCGCCTGAGCACAAGAACCAACTCGCCTTTTCGAAAGACGCGTTGCTTGACGAGCTTGTCGTAATCTCTCACCATATTCTGGCGGTAAAGCTCCAGGTTCTGTAGGGCATGAAGCCGCCCCTCTTCAAGGGCATCAAGTTCCTGAAACCGTAGTTGTACCTATTCATCGTGGGTGATTTCATCTTGGATAGCCACCCTCAAAGAGGGTAACTGGACCTCCAGTGGTAGGATTGCCTCACTCCCGTAAACGAGAGAAAATAAAGTCGCCTTTGTTGGGGTACGGACCGTGACGCGGTACACCCATAAGTACTCGAAGATATGGTCATGCTAGTCTCTGTTGTTCCTAGTCACCGTCTTCGTGAGTATCTTGTTGAGCCTCTTGTGGAAAGCTTCGATTGCCTCATTGGCTTGGCGTAGATGGTGGGGATGTGGTGACGAAGTGAAGGGGAGAGCGGTATGCCCATCGCTCCGGCTATGCTTAGCAATATTCCTCCGCCTTGTCATTATCCGATGATGAAGTGTGTGGCCTTCGCCTCGTCGGTGCCCGGCCTAGTGGTGTCCGCCATGTCGGTGTCGGACTGGATGACTTGCCTTTGCCTCGTCGGTGCCCAGCAAGATATGGATTGCTTCAGTGGAGAATGACATGTCAGTGGAGTATAGCTTCGCCTTGCCGGTGCTTGGGCGATGTTGTGGACGTGCGTCGTGTGGATGTTGGGGGTAGATTCGACGATGTTGCCGCCTCAACAAGCGGCAATGCAGGATTAGCATGAAACCATGCAAGGTGGCCTTGGACGGGCTTCATGTCAGCAAAAGTGTAGAGTTTGAGCTCTGCCTCAGTGGCGGCGTAGAAGGTGCGCCCGCCTTGGGCGAGCTCTATGTTGGTGCGTATGTCGGCCCCCTTTAGGCGAGCTCTATGTCGGCGACGGGATCAACGTTGTTCCCGCCTCAGGAAAGCTCCTTTTCCAATGGCGTGGATGGTGCCCTTCCCCGGACGAGCTCCGTATCAGCAATGGTAAGGTCGGTGCTCTGCCTCAGCGGCAGTGTAAATGACACCCCACCTGGGGTGAGCTTGTGCGGGCGATGGTGTAGGCAATGCCCCCAACTTAGCATGTTCAACAGTGTAGATTGCACGAGACCTTGGGCGTGCTCCACATCAACGACAGTGTAGACCGATCCCTGCTCGGGCCAAGCTCCACCTGGACGGTAGTGTCGACCAAGCCTCGCTTTAGGCAAGATCCACGTCGATGGTGGTGTAGATGGCGCCTCAACATTGATGGGCTGCTCCTCGATGGCGGTGTAGCTGTCCCGGCATGGGTGAGCTCCATGTTGTGGGTGGTTGACAACGCCCTGCCTCGGATGAGCTTCGCGGTGGTGTAGAAGATGCCTGCCGTTAGGCGAGCTCCGTGTCGGCCATGATGCAAAAAGTACGTCGGCCTCGGGCAGGATCCAAGGATATTTAGACGGCACCTGACTTTATGAGAGCTCCATGTCGATGATGGTATAGAAGGTGCTCCACCTTCGAGCTAGCTCTGTGTTGGCATCCGTGTAGACGGTGCCCCATCTTTAGCCAAATCGGTGTCGATGGAGGTAAAAAAGGAGCCCTGCCTACCCAAGCTCCATGCCAGCAGAGGTGGATGGCCCGCCTTGGGGTCACTCCATGTTGACGAAGGTTAGTCGGGACCCCGCCTTGGGGCCCATCCATGTCGGCGATGGTGTGGAAAGTACCTCGCCTTGGATGAGTGACGAGTCACCTCTGGCGAGCTCCAGTTGGCATCTACATTGACGACCCTTCACTTGGAGAGAAATGGGGTGGTGCATGGAACCGAGTGGATGATGCAGCCCTGTCTGCCATCACCTGGAGTTGTGGCCGAGCTCCCCGCCAACGATGGGACGCATGTCATGGTGGAAGAGTTTGTCATAGAGGGTCCGTGGTCGCCACCTTTGAGTGGGTTGAGGGTTCCTCCCACCGTCTTGACGTCTTGCCATTGTTTACAACATGGGGGCATGTTAGGATGCCCCCACTCTAAGTGGCGAGTTGGTGAAGACTGTCGTCGAGGTGATCATGATGAGGATGAGGACTTTGGGATTGGTGCCTCATCCTACCTACACCCTGCATTAATGAAGTATTTGGCACTCCTTGATCATGGAGCCGCCTCTGGATATGGTTCATGTGTTCCCGGAGTAGGAGAAGATCCATGCCTTGAATCCTTGCCACCTGGTGTCGTGTCTCAAAGCAAAGGACGGAGAACCATGAGACTATGCAGGTTGTGGGAGATAACCTTCAAGCCTTCCTGCAGCTTGACCTCGGTGTGTCGTGGTGTTGGTGTTGTCGGCTCCGAGTGGGAGCCGAGCCGGGTAGAGGCGTGAAGGGACGCCGCACTCGCCCTTCCATTGGTGGTATTAGCGCGGAGGCGTTGAGCTACCTCCACGTCTCCATGGATGTCTGCCCTTGATGACTCCTTCAACAGGGTGCGCCTCCAGCATTAGCTCGTGGCGCTCCATCATCTTGGCAGCCGCCCGCCTTTGCGCCTTCTTTGCCTGCACAGTTTGAAACTGCACGGGATCTTGTGCTTGGTACATGTAGACCCTGGCACCATGCTTGACGACGACCATAGGCTGCAATGATCCATAGTAGATCATCACCGGCTCCTATTTGCTGCCGTGGGAGAGTTCACCTCCAAGAAAGAGGCTTACTGGCGGAGATCCTTGCAGCATACTGTGCACACTGGAAGATTGGCGAAGACAATTTTGATGACCACAATGAAGCAAAGATGGGAGGAGAACCATGTCGCACCGGGCGTGCCAATTTGTTTGACACGAGAAAAATCTTATAAGCACTCTGGATGAAGGGAAGAGGGGGAGTTTGATTTTCTCTCATGCGTCGGGGAAAAGAAAAGTGTGCGCGTGTGCCAGTGTACATAGTACACACAAAAAATGGTATGTGAAGCAAGTATTTCATTAATCTCATCGGATAAACAAAATTACAAGATCCCATAAAAAGGAATGTGCTTCGTGGCCTACTAGCGCGGCCTGCCTGACTATGGCGATGTGCGGTCTCCTGGTTCCCGGGGCCTCGAAAAGCTCCCGGTTAATTACTCCCGCGGGTTGCTCCGCGAGATACCTCCGATTAAGCCGTGTGGTCGTCTTCGTTGTCTTCGCTTTGCGTTCTCCATGCATGATGATGATGGTGTGTGTGTATGGTGTGGGCGGCGGCAAAGCCCGTGTCCTCATCGGTACACGTGCCGCTCAAAACATGGCTTTGTGCTGGCCACGTTCGCCCGCGCCGTCGCGCCTCGTCGGTCTGGACAACGTTGATGTAGTCGGTGTTGAAGTTGCATGGGTCCTGCTCGGCTTCGACTTCTTTACAATGTAACGGCTTCATTGGGTATGCAAGGGGTTCGCCTCGCGGGAGTATTCTTATGGAGATCGGCGTCGGTGTAAAACCAACGCTCGCTCGTATCGGCAGTGCCGGTGTGGTTGGCGCCTCGTCTCGGCTGGACGCCGTGTTTACGGCGGTCCTCCAAGACAAGGGCGCCGCCTCACGGGGCCATCGGAAGTTAGTGTTGGCAAAGTGACGTCGCCTCTTCGCCATCACGCCTCATCTTCATGGGCTCCGGGTCATGGAGACCGTCATGTGGCACCATCTTCTCCTCCAGGTCACGGACAGCACCAAGGGTGTGTGTTATCTTCTTGGCTCCGTGTCGTGGGCTCCATCTTGACGAGGTAGACATTGGTGGTGATGTCCCGCGAGCTCCATGCCTCCGTCGTCCTACCCGGCACGCGACGACATCCTCGCGAACTCCATGCCTCTGGTCCAGCTTGATGATGTTGATGTTGGTGGTGTCCTCCTTGCGAGCTCCACGCCACGATTCTCCGCGGTACCGGGTGTTGGCGCTGGGCATCGTCTTGGCGAACTCCGCGTCACCATCCAAGGCGGCATGGTGGCGGCATCCTCCCGAGCCTCCATGCCTTCATCCTCCATGGCGCCGGCTTGATGAAGTTGACACCGGCGTCATCTTGGCGAACTCCACGCCGCGATCCACTGCGGCAGCATCCTCCGCGCACACGGTGGAATCCTTGCGAGCTCCGCACCTCCGGGACTGGGTTGATGATGTTGGCTATGGGCCTGACGGTGTTGATGCAGTCTCCTTGTCCTGCGTCGTCCGCCGTCTTCATTGCATCTGGTACGAGAACGAGTGTCGCTTCGTCCGTGGCCACCACCGCCGGGCGCGTCGTCCGCCGCCTCGACAGCACCTGGTACGAGAAGAGCGCCTCTTCGTCCGCAGCCACCTCCGTTGGGTGTGTCGTTCGCCTCCTCAAGTCTGAGAAGAGTGCTCCATCGTCGTCGGCCACCTCTACTAGGCGCGTCGTGCGGAGGTCATTCTGCAAAATAGATGATAACCGTAGAAAAAAGAAAGATTATTGCACTGCCGGAAGTTCTCCCGCAGGCACGTTCATCTGCTTGTCGATGCTCTGCTTCCATGTGAGGATGCCTTTACTGTGTCCGCTTGGCGTACGCGCCGTCGCATGGGCGCGCCCTTCGATCTACTCGAAATTGTGGCCAGGGGCGCGTCTCCTCGTCTTCTCTGCGTGTGCGGGAGCCTGCGGATGTGTGCTTGTTGCTGGCTCTCGTGGATGTGTTCTCGCCTCGCCGCAAGACGGTAGTGATGCATACGTACATCATGAACTCAACATGTCCTTTGGCCATCCTGCAATAACACATAGAGAAACAACAAGATTATTGCACCGCCGAAAGTCCTCCCACGGGCACTTTCATCTGCTCGTCGCTGCTTTGCTTTCGTGTGAGGATGTCGTCGCCGCATGCCTGCATCCCCTTGGCGCACGTGCCGCTGCATGGGTGTGCTCTCCGATCTTCTCGAAGCTGCCGCCAGGGGCGCGTCTCCTCATCTTCTCTGTGTGCAGGAGCCTACGGGAGGTGCTTTTGCCTCGCCGGTTGCCTCTGTCTCCCTCTTTTCCTCTCTTTGTGCGGCACCTTCTCGCCTGGATGGCTCCGTCCTGCTGCTGCTTGATGGATGCGTCATATCTTTGGTGCGTGCGTTGCGCTAGCTCGTCTGTTCCATCCTTCTAATGTGTGCGTTCTTTGAAACCTGATAAAACAAAGAAACAAAACCTAGTTGATGCCTGCAGCGAGAAACACCTCGTGCATGCATCACGGTCATCTCGGCCGCCGCTTCTGATCAGCCGCGGCGCCTCCTGCCTATCTTCGTCGACGATGCTGCCGCTAGGGGCGCATCTTCTCCACCTCAACGCTGCCGCCGGGGCACGTCACCAGGTTCTGGTCTTGGCCTGCGACGTGCGTGGCTAGCTTGTTCTTCATCCGGCTGGTCCCCGCTCGTGAGCCCTCGTCTTCTCTTCGTCTTGTGCGTGCGTATGTGAGGTCTTGACTGCCTGCTTGGTGCGTGGTGCCGCCCCATTGCACCTGATACATCAGAGAAAACATATGCGAACCATAAACCCACCATGCATAATAACGATGCATATATATATATGGATGTCCTGAAGATCTCCATCGTCGTCGTCGCCGGTGTATCCACCGAGCTTAACATGCATCCTCGTCCTCCATGGGCGTGTGTGCGAGGGCGCCATCACGCTCCTCTGGTTTCCTCCGCTAGGCGCGTCGTCTTCTCCGCCGCCACGGGCGCGTCTCCTCCTTGGTCTACCTCCTTGTTCTTGCCGTGGTGGCTGGTGGGTTTTTCTGGTGCTCCCGTTGCCTCCTCGGCTTTGCTTTATATAGCCAGCCGGGAGTGTTGGATTGGTGCCTGATAGCATTAATCTTGACATGAATAGGTTAGTTGGTGGCATAGCCGGCCGCGTCGTGTAGATCGTGAAGTCAATACGTGGTTAGTTGGTGCGTAGCCGAGTCAAGTGCATGCGCTAGTGGTTGTTAGCTAGCGTGGTGCGTCTGTGTATGCATGTTGGCCTAGTCTTGTGCGTGAGTGGCATAGGAGCCGGGCAGGCTGTTGCCCTGGTAGCGTGTGTGCGCGTGTGCTACTTAAACAGATGTAGGTGGTAGAGCCAAGAGTAGTCAGAGAGAGATGATGTAGCCTCAAGGAGTGTATGTGCGCTCATGGGTGGGGTGGTGTGTGTGTGGCAGAGTTCGAGCTCACCGGAAATACAAGGGGCTGTTCGTGCGGCCGGAGGCGTTTGTGCGCCGGGAAATCTCGTGTCCTCTCCCTCTCTCTTGTTTCTTTCTTATCTCCGGTGATCGCCGTGGTTCAGTGAGTAGGCTAGACAACAACAATTGGTATCATGAGCTTGATGTCTTGGGCGTGCTTGCCGTGTCGGAGGCGTGGCGGCGGTGGCGGCATTCACCGGCGGCTGCACGGTGAAGCTCCGGGCCGTGTGTCGGTCTATGGAGGTGCGCGGCGCGGTGAGGAGGCCGTGGAGGCCGCGGCGGACGCGGCCGACATGGAGGCATCGGCTGCGGCGCGCGGCGAGCGCGTGGCGGAGGCGGCGGGAGGTGACTTCATACGTGCGGCGACCGCGGAGGCCGCCGAGGCGCTGCGTGGTGGCGCGGCGGCGCAACACGGTGTGGAGGCGTGGAGGCACTGCATGGCGGCATGGAGGCCGCGGCGGTGCAGGGCAATAAGATGCGGCGGCGAGCCAGGCGCGACCGGTGCGTGTTATGGGTGCGCACTGGACGCGTCGGGACCGCGGGAGTGGACCGCGTCGAGGTGCTGGACCTGGTTGCGCAGATCGCCTACGTGCGCGGCGGGAGCGCGGGCCGGAGGCGTTTGTGCGCCGGGAAATCTCGTGTCCTCTCCCTCTCTCTTGTTTCTTTCTTATCTCCGATGATCGCCGTGGTTCAGTGAGTAGGCTACATCATCTCTCTCTGACTACTCTTGGCTCTACCACCTACATCTGTTTAAGTAGCACACGCGCACACACGCTACCAGGGCAACAGCCTGCCCGGCTCCTATGCCACTCATGCACAAGACTAGGCCAACATGCATACACAGACGCACCACGCTAGCTAACAACCACTAAGCGCATGCACTTGACTCGGCTACGCACCAACTAACCACGTACTGACTTCACGATCTACACGACGCGGCTGGCTATGCCACCAACTAACCTATTCATGTCAAGATTAATGCTATAAATTTCCTTCCTAATCTTGACATGCCTTGTCGTCGACCGTCGTCTTAAACGCCCTCGCTCGACATCATCACGCGCCTCTGCGCCCGCTGCGACGTATCGTGTGCCTGCCGTCGCCAGAGTCGATCCAGCTCGCGTCGTTGTCATCGTCACAGTCGTAAGCCAGCCCGTGGACCCGACCTGGCGCACCGACGCCGGTCGCACCGTGCTCCGTCACGACTCCGGTGACACACACCGAGCTCCTTCTCCGCTGGCGACACACCCTGGCGTCCCTTCGCGCCCCGCACGTCCCGCGCGCAACCAACGCGCCCGACGAGCCCGACCGCATCAGTGCGTCCCGCACGTCCCGCGCGCATCCGACGCACCCGACGAGCCCGACAGCACCAGACGCTCACCGTGTGCCGCCTCCGCGTCTGCCATGGCAGCCGCCACGCCGCGCCTACGTGTCACGCACCTTCCACGGTTGTCGCCCCGAGCCGTCGCGACCTCTGCGCCACCACGCAGGTCCTTCGCGACCTCCTCGTCTCTGCGACCGCCGTGCCCTTCGCGCGCACTCCCCACGTCCCCGTGCTCCCGGCCCGCGCTCCCGCCGCGCACGTACGCGATCTGCGCAATCAGGTCCAGCGCCTCGACGCGGTCCACTCCCGCGGTCCCGACGCGCCCGACGCGTCCAGTGCGCACCCATAACACTGGTGTGTGTGTGGCAGAGTTCGAGCTCGCCGGAAATACAAGGGGCTGTTCGTGCGGCCGGAGGCGTTTGTGCGCCGGGAAATCTCGTGTCCTCTCCCTCTCTCTTGTTTCTTTCTTATCTCCGGTGATCGCCGTGGTTCAGTGAGTAGGCTAGACAACAACAGTGCCAACGCTGAACACGGCCGCAGTTTTCCCTTCTTGATTTCCAAGTCTGTACGAAAAAAGGAAACAAAACTGATACACATCCAACAATCGAAGACTTGCCAACTCTCTGTATCGTGCCGCACAAGGATGTGCTGGCTTTCCTTTCATTCACTTTCCATGTACGCATGAAGATCAAATAAAATCCATAAGAATCACTGCCTGATGGGCACGTATTGTGGGTACGGAGACATGTACGAGGGTGCTTGCCGGCCGGCCGCAGATAACCAAATATGCATACGTATGGTGTATGTATATATAGGATATATAAATACATACCGATTATGAGGTTGCTGGCTCGCTGCAGATACTTGAATATACGTACGTACACACTGGTGTACAGATTTTAAACCGCATTCTGCCCGGCCAGGACGTGCAGCAGAATGTGTTGCATGCATGTACTAGTACGTGCATGGGAATCTTGGCAATGCATGCAATGCTAAAATGTTAATCAACTCATCTAGTCCATTTGGACTAACGAGATGTTTCAATACGCCTGTGGTATTTAGGTACGTATGCGAGCTTTATATTTTGACTTGCCATTGCTTATCTAGCCTGCGTTAAAACTCAATAAAAATATATATTTTATGCAATAGTGCACAAAAACTCGTTAAATATCACGATCCGGCAGCGCTTCACCATCCAGAGCTAATCGTCACCGAAGAATTAGAGGTAGGAGATTAGAATCACACTGGACATCTAATTATGAGGACAAGAGGATTAGCCAAGCTCTAATTAGTTAACTAGGACCAAGTAGAACATGAACTAGAAGAACTAGAGGAGGCTTGATATGTCTTCAACGTATCTATAATTTTTTATTGTCCCATGCTATTATAATACCAATCTTGGATTTTTATTATGCAATTATATATCATTTTTTGGGACTAACCTATTAACCTAGTGCCTAGTGTCAGTTGCTATGTTTTGCTTGTTTCTGGATTTTCAGGAAATTAATATGAAACAGAGTCCAAACGGAGAAAAAAATTTGGATTAATTTTTTATGGACCAGAAGGCACCCTAGAAGGTTTAGGAGAAGACCTAACGAGCCACTAGGGAGCGACACGGTTGGGAAGCATGCCCCCCCCGGGGGGGGGGCGCCCCCAGGCTTGTGGGGCCCTCATGGCACCTCTTGACCTAATTCCACCTTTATAAATTCTCAAATATTCCCCTGACATCAGAGAGCCACCTGAAATACTTTTTCCGCCGCCGCAAGTTTTTCTTCTCGCGAGATCCTATTTGGAGGCCTTCCCCGGTACGTTGCCGGAGGGGGAATCGACCACAGAGGGGTTCTACATCAACCTTGCCACCCTTCCGATGATGTGTGAGTAGTTTACCACAAACCTATGTGTCCATAGCTAGTAGCTAGATGGCTTCTTCTCTCTCTTTGATCTTCAATACAATGTTCTCCTCGATGTTCTTGGAGATCTATTCGATGTAATGATTTTTTACAGTGTGTTTGTTGGGATCTGATGAATTGTGAGTTTATGATCAGATTATCCATGAATATTATTTGAGTCTTCTCTAAACTCTTTTATGCACGATTATTATAGCTTTGTATTTCTCTCTGATCTATTGATTTGGTTTGGCCAACTAGATTGATTTTTCTTGCAATGGGAGAGGTGCTTTGTGATGGGCTTGCGGTGCTCAATCCCAGTGACAGAAGGGGACATGGCACATATTTGTATCATTGCCATTAAGGATGAAACGATGGGGTTTATTCATGCGTGAGTTTACTTTGTCTACATCATGTTATCTTGCTTAAAGCGTTATGCTATGTCTTGAGCTTGCGTTGGTATTCCTCGAAGAGGAGAGGCTGATGCAGCAAAGTGTAGCGTAAGTATTTCCCTCAGTTTTGAGAACCAAGGTATCAATCCAGTAGGAGGCTCCTCAAAAGTCCCACGCACCTACACAAACAAACTGAGAACTCGCAACCAACGCAATAAAGGGGTTGTCAATCCCTTTAAGGCCACTTGAGAAAGTGAGATCTAATAAAGATAGTATGATAAGATAAATATATTTTTGGTATTTTATAATATAGATGTAAAAAGTAAAGATGCAAATAAAGTAGATGGAAAGCAAATATGATAAGAGATAGACCCGGAGGCCATAGGTTTCACTAGAGGCTTCTCTCAAGATAGCATAAGTATTACGGTGGGTGAACAAATTACTGTCGAGCAATTGATAGAAAGGTGCATAGTTATGAGATTATCTAGGCATGATCATGTATATAGGCATCATGTCCACAATAAGTAGACCGACTCCTGCCTGCATCTACTACTATTACTCCACACATCGACCGCTATCCAGCATGCATCTAGAGTATTAAGTTCATAAGAACAGAGTAACACATTAAGCAAGAAGACATGATGTAGAGAGATAAACACATGCAATATGATATAAACCCCATCTTGTTATCCTCGATGGCAACAATACAATACGTGTCTTGCAACCTTTTCTGTCACTGGGTAATAACACCGCAAGATTGAACCCAAAGCTAAGCATTTCTCCCATGGCAAGAAAGATCAATCTAGTAGGCCAAACCAAACTGATAATTCGAAGAGACTTGCAAAGCTAACTCAATTATACATAAAAGAATTCAGAGAAGATTCAAATATTATTCATAGATAAACTTGATCATAAACCCATAATTCATCGGATCTCGACAAACACACCGCAAAAAGAGATTACATCGAATAGATCTCCACAAGAGAGGGGGAGGACATTGTATTGAGATCCAAAAAGAGAGAAGAAGCCATCTAGCTAATAACTATAGACCCGTAGGTCTGTGGTAAACTACTCACAACTCATCGTAGGGGCAAGGATGTTGATGTAGAGGCCCTCCATGGTTGCTTCCCCTTTCGACAGAGTGCCGGCAAGGGCTCCAAGATGAGATCTCGTGGATACAGAAGGTTACGGCAGTGGAAATTGTGTTTCGCGGTGCTCCTGGATGTTTTCGGGGTACGTAGGTATATATAGGAGGAAGAAGTACGTCGGTGGCCGCCCGAGGGGCCCACGAGACAGGGGGCGCGCCCTACAGGGGGGCGCCCTCCTATCTCATGGGGCCCTCAGAGGCTTCTTGACTTGCACTCCAAGCTCTCCGGATCAGATTTGTTCCAAAAATAACGCTCCCGAAGGTTTCATTCCGTTTGGACTCCGTTTGATATTCCTTTTCTTCGAAATACTGAAATAGGCAAAAAAAACAACAATATGGGCTGGGCCTCCGGTTAGTAGGTTAGTCCCAAAAATGATATAAATGTGTAAAATAAGTCCCATAAACATCCAAAAGGGGTAATATAATAGCATGGAACAATCAAAAATTATAGATCCGTTGGAGACGTATCAAGCATCCCCAAGCTTAATTCCTGCTCGTCCTCGAGTAGGTAAATGATAAAAAAGAAATTTTTGATGTGGAATCCTACCTAGCATAATTCATAATGTAATTTTCTTTATTGTGGCATGAATGTTTAGGTCCAAATGAATACAAAATAAAAGTTCGTATTGACACAAGAAATAGTAATACTTCAAGCATACTAATCAAAGTAATCATGTCTTCTCAAAATAACATGGCTAAAGAAAGTTATCCCTACAAAATCATATAGTCTGGCTATGCTCTATCTTCATCACACAAAGTATTTAATCATGCACAACCCCGATGACAAGCCAAGCAATTGTTTCATACTTTAATAATCTCAAACTTTTTCAACTTTCACGCAATACATGAGCGTGAGCCATGGACATAGCACTATATGTGGAATAGAATGTGGTTGTGGAGAAGACAAAAAGGAGAATATAGTCTCACATCAACTAGGCGTATCAACGGGCTATGGAGATGCCCATTGATAGATATCAATGTGAGTGAGTAGGGATTGCCATGCAACGGATGCACTAGAGCTATAAATATATGAAAGCTCAACAAAAGAAACTAAGTGGGGTGCATCCAACTTTCTTGCTCACGAAGACCTAGGGAAGTTTTGAGGAAGCCCATCATTGGAATATACAAGACAAGTTCTATAATGAAAAATTCCCACTAGTATATGAAAGTGACAATATATGAGACTCTCTAACATGAAGATCATGGTGCTATTTTTAAGCACAAGTGTGGAAAAAGAGATAGTAGCATTGTCCTTTCTCTCTTTTTCTCTCATTTTTTTTGTTTTCCTTTGTTTTCTTTTTTTCTTTGGCCTCTTTTTTTTTCTTTTGGCCTTTCTCTTTTTTCTTTTCTTTTTTCTCTTTTTTTTTCTTTTTTCTAAAGTCCGAAGTATCATCCCGACTTGTGGGGGAATCATAGTCTTCATCATCCTTTCCTCACTAGGACAATGCTCTAATAATGAAGATCATCACACTTTTTATGGATTTACAACTCAAAGCTAGAATAAGATATGACTCTATATGAATGCCTCCGGCGGTGTACCGGGATATGCAATGAATCAAGAGCGACATGTATGAAAATTATGAAGGTGGCCTTGCCACAAATACAATGTCAACTACATGATCATGCAAAAAGCAATATGACAAAAGTAATGTGTGTCATATGAACGGAATGATGGAAAGTTGCATGGAAATATATCTCGGAATGGCTATGGAAATGCCATAATAGGTAGGTATGGTGGCTGTTTTGAGGAAGGTAAATGGTGGGTGTATGGTACCGGCGAAAGTTGCGCGGTACAAGAGAGGCTAGCAATGGTGGAAGGGTGAAAGAGTGCGTATAATCCATGGACTCAACATTAATCAAAGGAACTCATATACTTGTTGCAAAAAATTTAGAAGTCATCAAAAACCAAAGTACTACGCGCATGCTCCTAGGGGGATAGATTGGTAGGAAAAGACCATCGCTCGTCCCCGACCGCCACTCATAAGGAAGACAATCAATAAATAAAATTGTGCTCCAACTTCATCACAAAGCGGTTCACCATACGTGCATGTTACGGGAATGACAAGTTTCAACACAAGCATTGTTTAAATTCATAATCACCCAACTAGCATGACTTTAATATCACTACCTCCATATCTCAAAACAATTATCAAGCATCAAATTGATCATAGCATCCAATTCACTTTCTATGATAGTTTTTATTATACCCAACTTGGATGCTCATCATTCTAGGACCAACTTTATGATAATAGGAAATACCATGCTGTTCTAAAAGACTCTCAAAATAATATAAGTGAAGCATGAGAGACTAGCAATTTCTTCAAAATTAAGAGACCACCGTGCTCTAAAAGATATAAGTGAAGCACTAGAGCAAAAACTATCAAGCTCAAAAGATATAAGTGAAGCACATAGAGTATTCTAGCAAATTCTAATCAAATAGGCTTCTCCCAAAAGGTGTGTACAGCAAGAATGATTGTGGTGAACTAAAAAGCAAAGACTAATATAATACACGATGCTCCAAGCAAAACACATATCATGTAGCGAATAAAAATATAGCTCCAAGTAAAGTTACCAATGAACGAAGACGAAAGAGGGGATGCCTTCCTGGGGCATCCCCAAGCTTAGACTTTTGGCTATCCTTGAATATCTTGGGGTGCCATGGGCATCCCCAAGCTTAGGCTCTTACCACTCCTTATTCCATAGTCCATAAAAGCTTTACCCTAAACTTGAAAACTTCACAACACAAAACTCAACAGGAAATCTTATAAGCTCCGTTAGTGAAAGAAAACAAAACCACCACATAAGGTACTGCAATAAACTCATTCTTTATTTATATTGGTGTTAAACCTACTGTATTCCAACTTCTTTATGGTTTATAAACTAATTTACTAACCATAGATGCATTGAAATAAGCAAACAACACACAAAAACAGAATCTATCAAAAAAAGAACAGTCTGTAGCAATCTGTAACTAACGCAAACTTCTGGAACTCTAAAAATCCTACCAAAATAGGAAGTTCTGGACAATTTGTCTATTGAACATCAGCAAAACGAATCAACGCAAAAGCACGTTCCTGTGAATTAACAAAATTATATTCGTGCGTGCAAAGTTTCTGTTTTTCAACAGAATCAAATCAACTATCATCGTAGGTTATCCTATAGGTTTTACTTGGCACAAACACTAATTAACAGATAAAAACACATCTAACCAGAAGGTAGATGCAAGATTTATTACTAAATAGGAGCAAAAACAAAAAACATAAAGAAAATTGGGTTGCCTCCCAACTAGCGCTATCGTTTAACGCCCCTAGCTAGGCATAAAAACAAATATAGATCTAACGAGTGCCATCTTTGGCACTAAATTCATAAGTAGCACGCATGATAGATTCATAAGGTAATTTGACTTTCTTTCTTGGAAAGTGCTCCATGACTTTCTTTAATGGAAATTGGAATCTAATGTTCCCTTCCTTCATATCAATAATCGCACCAATCGTTCTAAGGAAAGGTCTACCAAGAATAATAGGACAAGAAAGATTGCAATCTATATCAAGAACGATAAAATCAACGGGCACCAAATTTCTATTTGCAATAATAAGGACATCATTGATCCTTCCCATAGGCTTTTTAATGGTGGAATCTGCAAGGTGCAAATTTAAAGAGCAATCATCAAGATCATGGAAACCTAGAATATCACATAAAGTTTTCGGAATCGTGGAAACACTAGCACCCAAATCACACAAAGCAAAACACTCATAATCTTTAATTCTAATCTTTATAGTAGGTTCCCACTCATCATTAAGTTTTCTAGGTATAGAAACTTCCAAATTAAGTTTTTCATCATAAGATTGCATCAAGGCATCAACAATATGTTTGGTAAAAGCTTTATTTTGACTATAAGCATGAGGAGAATTAACCATGGATTGCAACAAGGAAATACAACCTTTTAAAGAGCAAGTATCATAATCAAATTCCTTGAAATCCGAGATAGTAAGTTTAATATTATTAGAAGTTGAGGATTCTCCAATCTCACTTTTACCAATTTTAACATCAAGATCCAGAGACTCCGAATTTTTGGGACACCTTCTAGGCAAAGTTGATTCATCATCACTCCCATAATCATCAAAATTCATATTGCAAAACATAGATCTAATAGGAGACGCATCAATAACTTTAAGATCCTCATCATTATTTTCATGAAGACTAGAAGAACACGCTTTTATAAAGCTTTCTTTTTTAGCACGCAATCTAGCGGTTCTTTCCTTGCACTCGTCAATGGAAATTCTCATTACTTTGAGAGACTCATTGATATCATGCTTAGGAGAAGAAGATCCAAGTTTAAGAGAATTAACATCAAGCGAAAGTCTATCAACGTTCCTAGCCAAATCATCAACTTTGAGCAATTTTTCTTCAAGCAAGGCATTAAAATTCTTTTGAGAAATCATAAATTCTTTCACACTATTCTCAAAATCAGAGGGCATCTTATTGACTAAGGTGGCTTGCTTGTCAGAAATTTTGGCTATAGCATTTTCAAGCCGGGTAATTTGAGCGTTAACTCCTTAGAATTCTTTGTTCATATCATCAAGCTCTTTATTCATAAAACCCAAAAAACTCTTTTGTTCCTTAAGCTCATTTCTAAAGAAATTATTATGCTCAAATTGCAAATTCATAAAGCTTCTAATATTTGATTCAATCTCATCCATCCTTCTAAGAAGGTGGTTAGGACCCTTGGGCGCAGCCATGAGGTCAAACAAGCAAACAAGCACACAGAAGAAGGCAAACGAAAAGAGAGGAGGAGATTGGGAAAGAGAGGGCGAATAAAACGGCAAGGGTGAAGTGGGGGAGAGGAAAACGAGAGGCAAATGGCAAATAATGTAATGCGAGGGAGATGGGTTTGTGATGGGTACTTGGTATGTCTTGACTTGAGCGAAGACCTCCCCGGCAACGGCGCCAGAAATCCTTCTTGCTACGTCCTGAGCTTGCGTTGGTTTTCCTCGAAGAGGAGAGGCTGATGCAGCAAAGTGTAGCGTAAGTATTTCCCTCAGTTTTGAGAACCAAGGTATCAATCCAGTAGGAGGCTCCTCAAAAGTCTCACGCACCTACACAAACAAACTGAGAACTCGCAACCAACGCAATAAAGGGGTTGTCAATCCCTTCACGGCCACTTATGAAAGTGAGATCTAATAAAGATAGTATGATAAGATAAATATATTTTTGGTATTTTATAATATAGATGCAAAAAGTAAAGATGCAAATAAAGTAGATGGAAAGCAAATATGATAAGAGATAGACCCAGGGGCCATAGGTTTCACTAGAGGCTTCTCTCAAGATAGCATAAGTATTACGGTGGGTAAACAAATTACTGTCGAGAAATTGATAGAAAAGCGCATAGTTATGAGATTATCTAGGCATGATCATGTATATAGGCATCACGTCCATAACAAGTAGACCGACTCCTGCCTACATCTACTACTATTACTCCACACATCGACCGCTATCCAGCATGCATCTAGAGTATTAAGTTCATAAGAGTAGAGTAACGCATTAAGCAAGAAGACATGATGTAGAGGAGTAAACACATGCAATATGATATAAACCCCATCTTGTTATCCTCGATGGCAACAATACAATACGTGTGTCGCAACCCTTTCTGTCACTGGGTAAGAACACCGCAAGACTGAACCCAAAGCTAAGCACTTCTCCCATGGCAAGAAAGATCAATCTAGTAGGCCAAACCAAACTAATAATTCGAAGAGACTTGCAAAGATAACTCAATCATACATAAAAGAATTCAGAGAAGATTCAAATATTATTCATAGATACACTTGATCATAAACCCACAATTCATCGGATCTCGACAAACACACCGCAAAAAGAGATTACATCGAATAGATCTCCACAAGAGAGGGGGAGAACATTGTATTGAGATCCAAAAAGAGAGAAGAAGCCATCTAGATAATAACTATGGACCCGTAGGTCTGTGGTAAACTACTCACAACTCATCGGAGGGGCAGGGATGTTGATGTAGAGGCCCTCCATGGTTGCTTCCCCCTCCGGCAGAGTACCGGCAAGGGCTCCAAGATGAGATCTCGTGGATACAGAAGGTTACGGCGGTGGAAATTGTGTTTCGTGGTGCTCCTGGATGTTTTCGGGGTACATAGGTATATATAGGAGGAAGAAGCACGTAGGTGGCCGCCCGAGGGGCCCACGAGACAGGGGGCGTGCCCTACAGGGGGCCCCCCTCCTATCTCGTGGGGCCCTCAGAGGCTTCTTGACTTGCACTCCAAGCTCTCCCGATCAGATTTGTTCCAAAAATAACGCTCCCGAAGGTTTCATTCCGTTTGGACTCCGTTTGATATTCCTTTTCTTCGAAATACTAAAATAGGCAAAAAAAACAGCAATATGGGCTGGGCCTCCGGTTAGTAGGTTAGTCCCAAAAATGATATAAATGTGTAAAATAAGGCCCATAAACATCCAAAAGGGGTAATATAATAGCATGGAACAATCAAAAGTTATAGATACGTTGGAGACGTATCACGTTACCCCTTCTTTATGAACTTAATACTCTAGGTGCATGCTGGATAGTGGTCGATGTGTGAAGTAATAGTAGTAGATGCAGGCAGGAGTCGGTCTACTTGTCTCAGACGTGATGCCTATATATATGATCATTGCCTTGGATATCGTCATTAGGGCTGCAAGAAAAGCTCGAGACTCGTGAGCCGCTCGAGATCGACTTATTTTTTGGCTCGACTCGAGATCGACTTGAAAAGAAACGAGGTAAGTACGAACACTTTCTGTAGCTCGGTCGAGAAACGAGCCGATCTTGAGCCAATACTGGCTCGCTCGATTTTAGCTCGATAGCTCGGCATAATATCATTATGTTAAATGATCATGCCATATATTAATTGGAAATAGGATAACTATTACCATATAGGTAGTCTAGCATTTTTTTCTCCATTTTATTTTCCAGCAAACATGGAAGCTTAATTGAGTGTAGAGAAAATTTTGGCCTTATTATGGTACGTGGTCAGCCATGTGTTAAATATCCTGTCATTTCTATCAAAAGTTCTCAAGCATATGCACCTTCGTTTCTCTTTCATTTCATCACGAAAATGAGCTCTCCCGAGCATGATGAGATGGACGTACCTTTAGTTGGAGTTAGCCTTTTTTTTCCACTTTCGCGTCATCTACTTGGTACTGTGGTTTATAAATAAATGAAGGATCTCTGAATAATATTTTGATTGGAATAATATTTTGTAGTGTGTTTTTATGTCATGTTGTGCCTTATCTTGTTGGAATAGTAGTTGTAGATTTTATAATTTTTATCGTCTTATTTAGCTCGAAACTAGCTCGAGATCATCTCGAGATCGTTATAAGCTGAGCACGAGTCATATTCTACAGCTCGACCTTGAGCTTCACTTTGTATGAGCTCGCTCAAATTTTAATATGAGTTGAGCTGAGCCAAGTCCAACTCGCTCAAACTCGACTCGTTTGCAGCTCTAATCATCACGATTATTCGATTTTCTATCAATAGCCCAAGTAATTCAGTACTGCAGGATGGTCCAAACGCGACAGTCCAATCAGAGACCCATCGAGAAACTGCGTGTGATGCATTAATCACAAACGGTGATGTAATAAAACCGTCAAAAAGGGTACAAAACATTTGCAATGGCGGAGACATCAAACGCGGTTCGGATTAGAGTTGCGTGTGCGATGCGTGGCATACGGTTCACTCCAGTGAACTGTTTGCGATGAGGCAGAACAACAGAAACGGGTAGCCAGATGAAGGTGTGTGCGATATACGGCATACAGGTCACTCGGATGAACTGTTTGTGATTAGACAACACAACAGAAACGGTCAGACAGATTAAAGGTGTGTGCGATATACAACATACAGTTCACTCAGATGAACTATTTGCATTGAGCCAAGAGAACAAAAACGGTTCAATTTAACAAGACGTGTGTGGTATGCGGCAAATAGGTCTGTAATCAGTAAATGTGTGCGCAGACTGATAATAACACATACGATTGCTACTAATAAGCCGTGTGTTTTATGGGCAAACAATCCTGGTATACAATGTCAGCGATTGATGAATTCATCACCGACGATTTCCCTAGTATGTTCTATGTGCGATGTGATTGCATACAGAACAACAACATATATACTAATAAGGACATGATTGCACAACCAAATTAAGCATCCAATTATATTGGTGGCTAGTACACACATGACATTCCACACACCAAAGTAAACTATTACATGCATAATTAACTAGGATAAACAATCATATCATCATCTACTTCTTCTTGTGATGCTTGCCGCCACTGCTCTCCTAGGATAAATGGAACGGTATTATTTACTGTGAATAGTGTGCTTTGTTGGGCACACAAGTATATGGATCATAGCCTTGGGCGAGCAATGTGCGTGCACGTGTCGTGCTAGCTCGATGTTCCTGCTATGCTAAGTTTCCATTAACTGACGGCGTTTTATGAACACGCCACGGTTTCCCGCCATTTCCTCGCCGGTTTCCCGCCACCACCCAACGATATTGCGCATAAACCCAGGCGGCGCGCGACGCACCGAGGCAACAAGCGTTGCTTGTAGCACATCCACCTTTTCCAAGCATTCCAACCCACCGAAGCGCCACATCTGCCATCAACCTCCTCGACGAGAAAAACGAGAAGGCGCCACAACCCGTCGAGGCCGAGGTGCTCCCCGGCAACGCGATGGATGACACCTGCCGCGCGTCATCGCTAAAGTTGAGCAGACCCTTGGAGCATGGTGCTTCGGCGCCGCGGATCAAGATAGGCATGTCAGCGTCGAGAGGCTGTAGCTCGCCGCACAACATGATCGATGGTGCACCGCAGAGCAAGCTAGGTGCATCCCTACCGATAGGCTGCGGCTCGCTGCATAGCGAGACCATTGGAGCACCGCAGAGCGAGAGGTGCGGCGGGCCGCACAGCAAGAGCGGATCCATCGGCGCTTGCCTGCTGTCGACACGGCATCGTAGCTGGGTACACGTCCTGTCAGTACCCCCATTCCTCGCCAGGAGTGGGCTGTAGGAACAAAGTATGTCTACCAGAGGGGGGTGAATGGGAGTTTTAAAAGTTCTTTAGGAAATCTGAAAACTCTTAGAACCTAGCAGCGGAGCGAATGAAAACAGAATACAGCGAGCAAATACAAGCTATTGAATGGAAACTAAGAGCATGCATTGAGACAAATCACATAATTGATAAGTTCAAAAGTAACAAGGGAGAACATAGGTAACCAGTGATGTTCGAGGGCAACAAGGTATTTGGTAGACCAGTTCATCCATCTGCACAAGGACTATGTCTGGTTGGAGGGGTTGTGAATTAACACGAAAGATAAACTCTCTTCGCCCTATTCTCCTCGACAATTGGTTCGTCAACCAATGCCGATCACTCGTGGTAGATACTTGAGGCGATCTCTGAACCTTTATAAATTTCTTCTTTGATAACCACAATCACTCTTGGTCTCTGAAGAAATTGACACCTAACCATCTAGAGAGTTTGCAGCTCTCAAGAGTAATAAGCAGAGCGTACTGGACTTAGATTAGAGTGATGCTGAACCATTTATAGCTGCAGCCTTCCCTGATGGGAAATGACCATTTTGGACACGAGATCCAGCCAATGGCCAACCTACATGCGGTCAAATTTCAAAGAGCAATGGTAACATTACTTGAGGAATAAGTAATGCTAACTCCTCAGTTAGAGATAAATCTCTCACAATGAAGAAGATCATAGTCTCTTGCTGGCAAGTATTTTCTCACAACACAAATAGATTTCTTCCGCAACTTCCATAGGATTTGGGTTAAGCATAAGAGAATCAAAGTTTCAAACGCTACACCTCTCTTAATAGTATGGTGCTCCTGTGACTCGATAAAGAGAAGAGAAACAACACAATAAATGCTACGTCTTCACTTCGTCTTCAATCTTCTCGGTGGAGTCACTTCCTTCGACGAGCACCGAACCAATTGCTTCACGTCAGCAATTTTTGAGGGGTCACTCTTTTCATCATAATCTTCAGTGATAATCTTCACTGCTATGCAGGGGATTGTCTTCATCGTTTGAATCAAACTCCTCGTGATTCCAAGGACCTGTTACTCCTTGTGCACTGGCAAACACATAAGCCTCATACTGTTTATGTCAACAAACTCCAAAACACAAGGAGGCAAATTATTGCACCAACATGGGCAGAGGTCATCTGCGCCATACTTGCACCAGAGGCCGGCTGCATCGTACTTGCATCGGACACCCGCCGCGTTGTTCACATGGGCCACGCCGTTTGCCTTGCCCGCGGCCCGCTCGATGCCAACGCGCTGGTCGCTAGGCTAGACTGCCTCCTTGGCCCAGGTGTCCACCTGGGCGCAGTAGAGGAACATGGCCATCGCATCCTCGAGCTGGTGATCTCCGATGAAATATCCAACTTGGGGCTCGAGATCGCACTCCAGATGTATCATGAGCATGTCAACCGCTTGGACGAATGCCTGCCCGAATTCAGGCAGAGCGAAGAGCTACCATAGGCAAGAGCTGCTGGTCATGGATGCGTTTTATTTTGTTGAGTCGTTTTGACGTGGATCGCTATATATTGACAACAATCATAATATTACTCTATTTATTACTCTATTTCAACGTGTGTACTTTGTTTTCCATTCATATATGTTCTGTTTCAATGTGTGTATATATGCTTTCCATTTCTGTATATGTGGATGATAACAGCTAGATACAAATTAGTATATGAAAATAGATAGAAAAATGGAATTCATAATATATATTAATTGTTCATTAGTTCATCATAGAATATATATAAAATCATCACTTATACGTGATCGCACTTAACTACTATGTACAATGCATAAAATTGAAAATAAACAAAAACTAATAATCCCACCTGGGGGTAGTATTCCGGCAGCCCCTCACCAGCAGCTCCCTGGCGCGCGGTGTCTTCCCAGCGCGGAGGCAGTACTCTGCCTCCTCCGCCTCACAGCGCTCGACGTACCAATCCACCTCTTGCTGGTGGACAAGCGCGAACGATCTTTCCATTTCATTGGGTTCCCACCAGAACTCTTTGTCGGTGGTAGGCTAGAGCTTATAGGCCCACCTCCATGCAGTGATCAGGAGCCTAGTGCCTTTGACCTTCCTCGTGAAGTACCCATCTTTGTTCACCTCCTCCGCACGATGAAGCACCCGCCCCCAAAGCTCCACTGCCTCCTTTTTTCAGGTGGCCTCACGGGCTTGACAGGACGCCGGGTACCTGGCTCCCTCCTCCGCCATCTCCTTCTTGCACACCACTAGCCTGGCTTTCTCAGCCGGTGGCATCGACTTCCACAGACAAAGACTGTATTGGGCCCAAAACCACTCCAAAGTTGGGGGGGGGGGGTCCGACGCAACCTCGTCCGGCGGCCCATAGGGGTCCTCCTCATCGTTGCTCTTCGACTAAACGTCCTTGGGGGGCAGCGCCTCCTCGTCGGCACGTGGGCAGATCGGCGGCGTCATGGCAGAGATTTGTGAGATAGAGAGAGAGAGAGAGAGAGAGAGAGAGAGGGGGTGAGCAAGCGGAGAATGTAGATGAGAATGCAGGCAGGATGACGTGAGCAAGGTAGTATTTATTGGTGGATGGAATGTAGATCAACGGAAACAGTACACATGCCGGTCACCGGAATTTACGAGTAATGTAGTTTGAATTGCACACAATTCCCGCAGCAAAAGCTATGTGTGGACTTAATTGCTGACGGTTTCCAATATAGAACCACATCTGATTAATAACCGCGCCACTCACCTTCCAAACCTCAAGGCGAAGAATAGAGTGCCAATCGTGTGGGGCCCGGTTGTCTTGTCAGATATCTACATTTTCTTTCCTCATATAAGGCATGAATGCTTATTTTGTGTTACCATGGCACTCCATGCATGTGTCCAAGCTATGACACCAATATGTTTGAAAATTCCTTCCAATTTACTGCATATGGAATTAACTCGCACACAAAAAGTACACATATATGATTTTTCAAACAATTTATGGTTAGCCCTTGCATGTACATGTAGTTCAAATTTGAATTACATTCATTAAATGGCTGGAAAATCACTTAACTGTCTTAAAAAGGTCAAATGACCCCTGAAATTTTCCAAATTTTGACATGACAGATGTATTAGTGCATGTTGACTGTAGGAAAAATTTGAAGGCCATAAGAGGAAGCTATCGTCGGTTCGTCATCAAACATGCATTGTTCCCTCTCGGAACCATGAGCCTTTTAGTGAGTTGCTCCAGTTTGTGAGGCGTGTGTGTCCAAATTTTTGTATAAAAGGCCCAATTTTTTTTACCACGCCATCTTGGTGGCATGCCATTACGTTAAGCAAGGTTTCATGTGTTTCTAATCATTTTTGAATTTTTTGAAATTTAAATGCCATGGCACATGGTGCTTTGTGTCCAAGTCGTGACACCAATATGTTTGAAAATCCTTCCAATATACTGCACATGGAATTAACTCGCACACAAGTACACAAACATGATTTTTCAAACCGTTATGGTTAGCTGTTGCATGGACATGTAGTTCAAATTTGAATTACGGTCATTAAATGGCTAGAAAATCACTTAAATGTCTTAAAAAGGTCAAATGACCCCTGGAATTTTCCAAATTTTGACATGACAATTGTATTAGTGCACGTTAACTATAGAAAAGTTTTGAAGGCCATAAGAGGTATCACAGGTTCGTCATCAAACATACGTTGTGCCCTCTAGGAACCACAAGCCATCTAGTGAGTTGCTCCGGTTCGCGAGGGGTGTGTGTCCAAACTTTTTTCAAACATGCCAATTTTTTTACCACACCATCTTGGTGCCATGCCATTACGTCAAGCAAGGTTTCATGTATTTCTGATCATTTTTTATTTTTTTGGAATTTAAATGCCATGGCACTCGATGCTTTGTGTGCAAGCCGTGACACCAATATGTTTGGAAATTCCGTCCAATTTACTGCACATGGAATTAACGCGCACAGAAGTATAAAAAGATGACTTTTCAAACCGCTATGGTTAGTTATTGCATGTACATGGAGTTCACATTTGAATTGTGGTAATTAAATGGCTAACAAAATCACTTAAAAGTCCTAAAAAGGTCAAGTGATCCCTGAAATTTTCCAAAATTTGACATGATGGTTGTATTAGTACTCCAAATTTTCTCGTACATTTAAAACACCATTCGTTGCCACAGTACTCCAAATTCGTATTTCACAGCTAATACAAAAAATCAACAACATCACACACAATTTGTTGTAGGAACCATTTGCGATGAAAATTCGTGGGTCTATTTAAGTCTTCCCATAAGCCTCGCTGGCTTCGTCTGCTGTAGTGCTAGGGAATCCAGAAATCCCCATTCCTGCAACCCCTTCTTGCAAAGAATGACGCCGTGGAAACGCTTCGTGAGGGCCCGTACGGTGGCCGCTTCCTCCCCGAGCGCCGCCGCCTACGCCGAGAGCGCAGCTGCCTATGCCAAGAGCGCGACCGCATCCACACTAAGTGCGACCTCATCTGCCGAGAGGGCATCTACGACAGCCGACATGGTATCTGCAGCAGCCAACATGGCAGCTCCAGCAGCCGAGACTGCTGCATCAACTGTTGTGATGATGGCTGCTAACACCGAGAGCACTCGAGCTGCCTTCCGTGCCGTCGATGTTGCCCTGGCGTGGGTCGAGGACATCCACACCAAGATCGAGGATTCACACGCCAAGATATTCTAGGTCACCTCGGCATCCAACATGCAACCCACACCCGAAAAGGCGGCGGAGGCCTTGGAGCGCCTGCTTCCTCATGAGATCACCGAGCAGGAGCTAGAGATGCAGGAGGCAGCGAAGATCGAGGAGCGCTGGTAGGAGGAGTTGCACGTGGCTGAGGACGAGGTAGAGAAGAGCCTGTCCATCGAGGAATCGATGGTGGAGTACCAACGCGAGCTCTGGCGCATCCACTACTACGAGTACTACAACCTTGAGGGTGGCATCGAGGACGAGGATGAGGACGACGACGCGGTCGACTTCAGCCAGGGGGACGGGGAGTCCACCAACGGTGGCATGTTGCCAGGACAAGTCATCGCCTCGTCTTACACCGGTGAGGCATAGGGCGACCCGGCGGCGGCTTTGTTAAAATTATGCGTACTTAGCCTTTGTTTAAATGCTAGTCTTTTGTTAGAGGAATGGTTAGGTTAACTGGCTCTGTTTAACTACTAAAATTGCTTGATTCAGTAAGTGTGGTCTGTGTGCTATAGGCTCTTTTGTGTGCCCAAATTATCAAGCAATGTTATATTATGCAATGATGTGGATGAGGATAGTACCCAGGGAAATTTCCACCAAAATTTGAATGATCAAACTCATCGCATGTGCGTAAAGGAGAAGAATCATTTGCCATGCACACATTCGTTCAAAGTGAATGGTGTCCGACGGCACCGCGCGCAAAGTTTCCGTCCACCTTTCAAAAAAATTGGCCTACCGCCAAAATATATAACTCCCCCTCCCCACCCCCTTTTCTCCCCGACCACAAGTCACATTTCCCCTATTTTCTCCTTCCTTCTTTCCCAAGATATAGCCGCTTCCTCGCTTGCATCCTTGCTCTCGCCGTCTCGCATCTGACCGCCGCGGTCGCCATGATCTTCTTCAATGACCTCTCCAGTGGTTCCTCCTTCGACGATGACTCTTTCACCACCTGGGTATGCCTCTCTTCTCTTTCTCAAGTTATGATTTGGAATGCAGGATTTTAGCCTGGTGGTCGATTTGAGTCATTTCTTCCTCTTGTAGCTCCCTAGGACCATCAGTTAGAACGAATGGAGCGGGGTGGCTGAAGATCTGCCTGCTCATTGTAACCATCAATCTCCACGGGTGAAGTTAGTTGCGTTTGAACCTGTGGATAGTGGGAGGAAGTTTCTGGCATGTGCAGAGAAGGTTAGCCCCACTTTCTCTATTACAAATCATCTGTTAGATGTGAATCAGACACTGTCACTGTGCTATGTTATTCTGGATGAAATTAAGACAGTGTCACAGTTTCTACCTAGTATCTAAAAATGTTGCCATCTCATTAGCGGTGCCATTAGAAAATTATTCGGCACCGCTTTAGCAGTTTATGCAGCCAACTTTGGTCCACACATCTGAGCAGCCAAGCAGTAAAATACTAAAACTTTATGGCACGAAAGAACTTGGCATCGGAGCAAGTAGGTGCTCCGGAGTCTGGCTCCCTGATTTTTTTCCTCTGCATCGGCTCGTCAGTGCAAGGCACCGGTGCCAAATGTAGCAACAGTTGTCTTGACACCAGTTTTGGCATACATAGTGGACGACCTTAGTGCTATTAGTTCTATGTTACTAAATTTGTGCATGTACACACCTGATAGTATCAATTTGATGTCATCCAAATACTGTCGTTATGCTGTTGCAGTTATATTTAGCTTCCTCATAAAATGTTCAATTTGTTATTTATAGTACATGACTAAGAACTCGTAGCGTTGTTGCAGTTAATTATAGCTTCTGATGTTTCTGAATTTGGTTGTTGTCTCAGTAGCAATTAATTCATTTGCACATTGATCTTTTTGAAAAGATATGTCATAATTAACCTGTTTCTTTAGTTTTTCAAAATATGTATTTGGTGATTTTCTATGTTTCCAGAAACCCATTTTCCCTACAATCATTACTCATTTAGTTTTAAATATTATAGGATGAAGAAAGTGTTCTTACCTGGAATGGGTTGATCAAGAGTGGCCACAGTCTTTGAAGATGTGCCTAGCAAAGCTTTGGAGCATGTATAAGGAAGAGAACAAAGATAGACTTAGAGAAAGTGTCGTCAATGCTGAAGAATATTTCAAGATGCGGGAAAAAAGAGGAAGATGGAGAATGAGCCTGATTTTTTAAAGTAGACTTTGCTAAGATGGTGTTGGCGAAGGAGGAGGCACTTTCCCAGTTGGTTAGTGCAAAAGAGGTTCGTACTGAACTGAAAGCAGAGGGGAGAAGACGTACCTGGCTGATCATGCATTAGTCGATTAGGGAAATGAATATATTATTATAATATTGTTCTTATGAAGGTGAACTAGCTATATGTTGTACTGTGCTATTTTCAGGTAGCTATCGTACTGTGATGTTAAAATATATTAATGTGCCTGATATGAAATTCGCAAACAGTTGTTCGATATGAAATGTGAATTTGGGTAATACTGTAATTATTAATTGTAAACTAATAAACCTACTAAATGGGCCATGGAACTTTGCAAACGGTTCTAGCAGTAAAAGTGGTTGTGATGGATAGCTCAATGCCATACAGTTTTCTTCATCGAATTGTATGTGATATAGTTGAATAAAGCAAATGGTTAACGGAGGCAGAGCGTCTGTGATCGTTACGCCTATCACACACGAGGCTATACATAAAATTGTGTGGGATGTATATATATGAACAAAAACATGCATCTGCGATTCACTGTGTGAGATGTGTAGACGAACGGAAACGTTTCTATGGGATTCACTATGTGGGATATGCAGACGAACGGAAACTTTTCTCGTGGATTGACTATGAGGGTTTTGAAGATGAAGGGAAATGTTTCTCCGGGAATCACTGTGTGGGATGTACCTACGAACGGAAACGATTGAGCCTGTATATTTGTATGTGATGGCTAGGCCAATCGCACACGAGCTCATTTTGCGCAACCTGTGTGACCGGAGGGCCTATCCCCGACGGTTTCTGGGTTGTGTGGGAAGGACCCCCCTATCTCCCACACTCACTAGGTGACGGTTTAAAATGCCGTCGTGGAAAGGGGTTAAAAACCGTTTGTATAGCAGCTCGCTGTACCAGTGATTTGTTTACCCACCGTATGCTATTTGCAAAAGGGAAGCTTCTAATGAAAACTATGACCCCTGAATCTACTTTTTATCAAATATTAAAATCCCAAAAATACCTTGCTACAATTTTATTTATGTTATTTTATTTTGTACTTTTATGCTATCTATCTATCACTACGATATTTGATCCTTGCAATTAACCGCCGAGGGATTGACAACCCCTTGTTTCGCGTTGGGTGCAAGTATTTTTTATTTTGTGTGTAGGTACTGCTAACGAGGTGTTGCATGGTTCTCCTACTAGATTGATTACCTTGGTTCTTAACCGAGGGAAATATGTATCTCTACTGTACTGCATCATCCTCTCCTCTTCGAGGAAATCCTAATGCAGGTCACAAGTAGCGAGGCTCCAAAAACTTTGTGTTCAATTGGGCACCAAACTTGCTAAACTAAATTTGCAAAATTTGTGCAATTCATCTCATATTCCATGCCATGAAAATTATTGTATATTGCATGGTTCCATCCCTTGTGTGCACCATTTGCATACCATTCATGACAATGCTCTAGACATTTAGGGATGCATCTCACACTTTGAGTCTCCATTATGCTATACATAACAACAAACCTATTATGATGGATGACATGTTTCTATATCATGCATCTCATTTATTTGAGCATTGGATATTTTGTGCTAACCAACACATGCACGTATGCATCATAATGGATGATGTGTACATACACGCGCACACAATTTTTCCTTTGCCTTTGTTTTGTGTAGGTACTCACAAATATTTTTCAACTTCACAATCCCATGAGTTGACAAAACGAGCTCTTGAGAGCAACGATGGTTTGGGATCCCGTGGAGTTTCATTCCCACCACTCCCTTCACGCAAATACTTCACGCATCTCTTCTACATGGCCCTCACATGGTTATGGGTTATTTCCCACTTCTCACTTTATGCCCATATTGCCATGTTCACTTTGCATGATATGACTCTTTCCATGATTTTGCCATGCAATAGTGACCCTTGACTACACTTGCATATGATTCACCACTCTATTAATACTATGTGGATTTGCATGCTCGATGGAGATCCTTGTTGCTATTGCCATGTTTACCATGTGCCACATGCTATTGTTGATTCTTGTGTTCGGAGAGTGCTACCTCTTGAGCTTGCGTTGGTTTTTCCCTTGAAGAGGAAAGGGTGATGCAGCAAAGTAGAGTAAGTATTTCCCTCAGTATGAGAACCAAGGTATCAATCCAGTAGGAGACAACGCACAAGTCACCGAATACCTGCATAAACAATCAACAACTTGCACCCAACGCGATAAAGGGGTTGTCAATCCCTTCATGGTTATTTGCAAAAGTGAGATCTGCTAGAGATAGATAAACGATAAAGTAAATATTTTTGGTTTTTTGGTTTATAGATTGGAAAGTAAAAGATTGCAAAATAGTAGATCAGAAACTAGTATGATGTAAAAGAGAACTTACATGATGGAAAAGAGACCCGGGGCCATAGGTTTCACTAGTGACTTCTCTCAAGATAGCAAATATTACCGTGGGTGAACAAATTACTGCCGAGCAATTGATAGAAAAGCGCAAAGTTATGACGATATCTAAGGCAATGATCATGCACATAGGCATCATGTCTGTGTCAAGTAGACCGAAACGATTCCGCATCTACTACTATTACTCCACACATCGACCGCTATCCAACATGCATCTAGAGTATTAAGTTCATAAAGAACGGAGTAACACATTAAGTAAGATGACATGATGTAGAGGAATTAACTCAAGCAATATGATGAAAAACCCATCTTTTTATCCTCGATGGCAACAATACAATACGTGCCTTGCTGCCCCTACTGTCACTGGGAAAGGACACCGCAAGATTGAACCCAAAGCTAAGCACTTCTCCCATTGCAAGAAAAACTAATCGAGTAGGCCAAACTAAACCGATAATTCGAAGAGACTTGCAAAGATATCAAATCATGCATATAAGAATTCAGAGAAGACTCAAATAATATTCATAGATAATCTGATCATAAATCCACAATTCATCGGATCTCGGCAAACACACCGCAAAAGAATATTACATCGAATAGATCTCCAAGAACATCGAGGAGAACATGGTATTGAGAATCAAAGAGAGAGAATAAGCCATCTAGGTACTAGCTATGGACCCGTAGGTCTGTGGCAAACTACTCATGCTTCATCGGAACGGTAATGGTGTTGATGTAGAAGCCCTCTGTGATGAATCCGCCTTCGACAGGACGTCAGTAAATTTCCTAGATGGGATCTCACGGGTACAGAAGGTTGCGGCGGTGGAAAAGTGGTTTCATGGCCCCCCTGATGTTTTTGGGGTATAAGAGTATATATAGGCGAAGGAACTAGGTCAAGAGATCCACGAGGGGCCCACGAGGTAGGGGGCGCGCCCTACCCCCTGAACGCGCTCTCTACCATCGTGGCCGCCTCATTGAGTCTCCGACTTCATCTCTAAGTCTCCTGGTTTGCTCCTGTTCCAAGAAATATGATTGCGAAAGTTTCATTCTGTTTGGTATTCCTTTTCTGTGGAACTCTAAAACAGGCAAAAAAACAGAAATTGGCACCGGGCTCTCGGTTAATAAGTTAGTCCCAAAAACAATATAAAATAGCATAAAATGCATATTAAACATCCAAAACAGATAATATAATAGCATGGAACAATCAAAAATTATAGATCATGTATCAAGCATCCCCAAGCTTAATTCCTGCTCGTCCTCGAGTAGGTAAATGATAAAAACTGAATTTTTGATGTGGAATGCTACCTAACATATTTATCCATGTAATTCTATTTATTGTGGCATGAATGTTCAGATCCGAAAGATTCAAAACAAAAGTTTAATATTGACATAAAAACAATAATACTTCAAGCATACTAACAAGGCAATTATGTCTTCTCAAAATAACATGGCCAAAGAAAGCTTGTGCCTACAAAATCATATAGTCTGGCTATGCTCCATCTCCCTTACACAAAATACTCAAATCATGCACAACCCCGGTTTCAGCCAAGCAATTGTTTCATACTTTAGTATTCTCAAACTTTTTCAACTTTCACGCAATACATGAGCGTGAGCCATGGACATAGCACTATAAGTGAAATAGATGGTGGTTGTGGAGAAGACAAAAAGAGGGAGATAGTCTCACATCAACTAGGTGTATCAACGGGCTATGGAGATGCGCATCGATAGATATCAATGTGAGTGAGTAGGGATTGCCATGCAACGGATGCACTAGAGCTATAAGTGTATGAAATCTCAAAAACAAACTAAGTGGGTGTGCATCCAACTTTCTTGCTCATGAAGACCTAGGGCATTTGAGGAAGCCCGTCGTTGGAATATAAAAGCTAAGTTCTATAATGAAAAATTCCCACTAGTATATGAAAGTGACAAAATAAGAGACTCTCTATCATGAAGATCATCGTGCTACTTTGAAGCACAAGTGTGTAAAAAGGATAGTAACATTGCCCCTTCTCTCTTTCTCTCTCATTTTTTTATTTTTCTTTATTTTTATTTTTTTTATTTTTTTTCTTGGCTTCTTTGGCTTCTTTTTTTCTTTTCTATATTTTCTTTGTTTCCTCACATGGGACAATGCTCTAATAATGATGATCATCACACTTTTATTTACTTACAACTCGAAAAAAATTACAACTCAATGCTTAGAACAAAATATGACTCGATGTGAATGCCTCTGGCGGTGTACCGGGATGTGCAATGAATCAATACTGACATGTATGAAAGAATTATGAAAGGTGGCCATGCCACAAATACAATATCAACTACATGATCATGCAAAGCAATATGATAATGATGAAGCGTGTCATAATAAACGAAACGGCAAAAAGTTGCATGGCAATATATCTCAGTATGGCTATGGAAATGCCATAATAGGTAGGTATGGTGGCTGTTTTGAGGAAGGTATATGGTGGGTGTATGGTACAAGCGAAAATTGGGCGGCACAAGAGAGGCTAGCAATGGTGGAAGGGTGAGAGTGCGTATAATCCATGAACTCAACATTAGTCATAAAGAACTCACATACTTATTGCAAAAATCTACAAGTAATCGAAACCAAGCACTACGCGCATGCTCCTAGGGGAAGGGTTGGTAGGATTAACCATCGTGTGATCCCGAACTCCACACAAAGGATGACAATCAAAGAAATACTTCATGCTCCAAATTTGATACACAACGGTTCACCATACGTGCATGCTACGAGACTCACAAACCTCAACACAAGTATTTCTCAAATTCACAATTACTCCACTAGCATGACTCTAATATCACCATCTTCATATCTCAAAACAATCATAAAGAATCAAACTTCTCATAGTATTCAATGCCCTTCATATGAAAGTTTTTATTATATCCCTCTTGGATGCCCATCATATTAGGACTAAACTTATAACTAAAGAAAATTACCATGCTGTTCTAAAAGACTCTCAAAATAATATAAGTGAAGCATGAGAGTTCATAAATTTCTATAAAATAAAGCCACCACCGTGCTCTGAAAAGATATAAGTAGCAATATTGCGTAGCTCAAAAGATATAAGTGAAGCACATAGAGTATTCTAATAAATCATGATTCATGTGTGTCTCTCCAAAAAGGTGTGTACAACAAGGATGATGGTGGTAAACTAAAAAGCAAAGGCTCAAATCATACAAGACACTCCAAGCAAAACACATATCATGTGGTGAATAAAAATATAGCCTCAAGTAAAGTTACCGATAGACGAAGACGAAAGAGGGGATGCCTTCCGGGGCATCCCCAAGATAGGCTTTTGGTTGTCCTTGAATATTACCTTGGGGTGCCTTGGGAATCCCCAATCTTAGGATCTTGCCACTCCTTATTCCATCGTCCATCAAATCCTTACCCAAAACTTGAAAACTTCACAACACAAAACTCAACAGAAAATCTCATGAGCTCCGTTAGTATAAGAAAATAAACCACCACTTTAAGGTACTATTGCAAACTCATTATTTATTTATATTGGTGTAATATCTACTGTATTCCAACTTTTCCATGGTTCATACACCCTGATACTACCCATAGATTCATCAAAATAAGCAAACAACATGCAATAAACAGAATCTGTCAAAAACAGAACAATCTATAGTAATATGTAACTCTCGAATACTTATGTAACTACAAAAATTCTGATAAATTAGGAAAACCTGAGCAATCTGTGTAGCAATCCACAGAAATAATAATCAGCTCAAAATAAAGTTTTTGTGAATTATGAAAATTATTTTCCTGGGCGCAAAAGTTTCTGATTTTCAGCAGGATCAACACAACTATCACTGTAAGCTACCCTAAAGGTTTAACTTGGCACAAACACTAATTAAAACATAAAACCACATATAACCAGAGGCTAGATGAATTATTTATTACTAAACAGGAACAAACATTAAAGGACAAAAATAAAATTGGGTTGCCTCCCAACAAGCGCTATTGTTTAACACCCTTAGCTAGGCATAAAAACACGAATAGATCTAAGTATTGTCATCTTGGGCATGCAATCCATAGGTGGCTCTCATAATAGATTCTTATGGCAATTTAATTTTCTTCCTAGGAAAGTGTTCTATGCCTTTCCTTAACGGAAATTGGAATCTAATGTTTCCTTCTTTCATATCAATAATTGCACCAATCGTTCTAAGGAAAGGTCTACCAAGAATAATAGGACATGTAGGATTGCAATCTATATCAAGAACAATGAAATCTACGGGCACATAATTCCTATTTGCAACAATAAGAACATCATTAATCCTTCCCATAGGTTTCTTAATAGTGGAATCCACAAGATGCAAATTTAAAGAACAATCATCAGATTCACGGAAACCTAACACATCACACAAAGTTTTTGGAATCGTGGAAACACTAGCACCCAAATCACACAAAGCATGCCATTCATAATCTTTAATCTTAATCTTAATAGTAGGTTCCCACTCATAATAAATTTTTCTAGGGATAGAAACTTCTAATTCAAGCTTCTCGTTAAAAGATTGCATCATAGCATCAATGATATGTTTAGTAAAAGCTTTGTTTTGATTATAAACATGAGGAGAATTTAAACAGATTGCAACAAAGAAATACAATCTATTAAATAAAAATTATCATAATTAAATTCCTTGAAATCCAAAAGATTGGGTTCATTGCTACTTAAAGTCTTTATCTCTCCAATCCCACTTTTATCAATTTTTGCATCCAGATTTAAAAACTCTGAATCATTGGGATGCCTTTTAACTAAAGTTGACTCATCTCCAGTCCCATCTTTATCAAGATTAATATTGGAAAACAAAGAATCAATAGGAGTCACATCAATAACTTTTAGATCTTCATCATTATTATTTAAAGCCTCAGGTTTAGCAGCCATCTTATTAACTAAGGTGGCTTGTTTATCAGAAATTTGGCCTACTAAATTTTCTAGATGAGCAAACTAAGATTTCAAACCATAAAATTCTTTAGACATATCATCGAGATCTTTATTCATGTACTCCATAAAACTTTTTTGTTCTTTAAGCTCGTTTCTAAAGAAATTATTATTCTCAAATTGTAAAGACATAAAGCTTCTAACATAATTTTCAATTTCTTCCAACCTCCTAAGGTGAGGATCAATGCTTTTTGGTTGCGCCATCAAGGCAAACAAGCACACCAACACACAAGCACTAAAGAAGCAGGCAAAGAAGATGAACGGAAGAGGGGCGAAGAAAAGGCAAATCTTTTCGAATGTCATTTTAGAGGTGGGGGAGAGGAAAACGAGAGGCGAATGGCGAATAATGTAATGCAAGAGAGAAGAGTTTAGGATGGGTACTTGGTATGGCTTGACTTGACGTAGATCTCCCCGTCAACGGTGCCAGAAATTCTTCCTGCTACCTCTTGATCTTGCGTTGGTTTTTCCCTTGAAGAGGAAAGGGTGATGCAACAAAGTCGAGTAAGTATTTCCCTCAGTTTGAGAACCAAGGTATCAATCCAGTAGGAGAAAACACACAAGTCACCGAATACCTGCACAAACAATCAACAACTTGCACCCAACGCGATAAAGGGGTTGACAATCCCTTCACGGTTATTTGCAAAAGTGAGATCTGATAGAGATAGATAAACGCTAAAGTAAATATTTTTTGTATTTTTGGTTTATAGATCGGAAAGCAAAAGATTGCAGTATAGTAGATTGGAAACTAGTATGATGTAAAAGAGAACTTATATGATGGAAAAGAGACCCAGGGGGCATAGATTTCACTAGTGGATTCTCTCAAGATAGCAAATATTAAGGTGGGCGAACAAATTACTCTCGAGCAATTGATAGAAAAGCGCAAAGTTATGATGTTATATAAGCGCAAAGTTACCGTCCGTGTCAAGTAGACCGAAACGATTCTGCATCTACTACTATTACTGCACACATCAACCGCTATCCAGCACACATCTAGAGTATTAAGTTCATAAATAACAGAGTAACGCATTAAGTAAGATGACATGATGTAGAGGAATTAACTCAAGCAATATGATGAAAATCCCATCTTTTTATCCTTGATGGCAACAATACAATATGTGCCTTGCTGCCCCTACTGTCACTGGGAAAGTACACCGCAAGATTGAACCCAAAGCTAAGCACTTCTCCCATTGCAAGAACAACAAATCGAGTAGGCCAAACTAAACCGATAATTTGAAGAGACTTGCAAAGATATCAAATCATGCATATAAGAATTCAGAGAAGACTCAAATAATATTCTTAGATAATCTGATCATAAATCCACAATTCATCGGATCTCGGCAAACACACCGCAAAAGAATATTACGTCGAATAGATCTCCAAGAACATCGAGGAGAACATGGTATGGAGAATCAAAGAGAGAGAAGAAGCCATCTAGCTACTAGCTATGGACCCGTACGCCGATGGTAAACTACTCACGCTTCATCACAAGGTTAATGGTGTTGATGTAGAAGCCCTCTGTGATCGAATCCCCCTCCGGCAGGACGCCGGAAAAGGCCCCTAGATGGGATCTCACGGGTACAGAAGGTTGCGGCGGCGAAAAAGTGGTTTGGTGGATCCCCCTGATGTTTTTGGGGTATAAGAGTATATATAGGCGAAGGAACTAGGTCAGGAGACCCACGAGGTAGGGGGCGCGCCCTACCCCCTGAGCGCGCCCTCCACCCTCGTGGCCGCCTTGTTGAGTCTCCGACTTCATCTCCAAGTCTCCTGGTTTGCTTCTGGTCCAATAAAGATCATCGCAAAAGTTTCATTCCATTTGGACTCTGCTTGGTATTCCTTTTCTACGAAACTCTAAAACAGACATAAAACAGAAACTGGCACTGGGCTCTCGGTTAATAGGTTAGTCCCAAAAATAATATAAATTGGCATAAAAATGCATATTAAACATCCAAAACATATAATATAATAGCATGGAACAATCAAAACTTATAGATACATTAGAGACATATTAGAGAGTCATGATGTTCCATTGCTATTTACATAGAACCTCTCGCTAATGCAATGATGATACTATGTTCCTGTCTTGTTTTCAAGATTGTGATATGTCATGTGCATTATATATGCCCACTATTTGCACACATGACATGATGACCATGGTTTCTTCTAGTATGTTGCATCTTCGCACTACTAGCTTATATGACTTGATCACTATGATTACTTGCTATGTTGCATCACCCATGATACATTTTTGCTCGCTTCATTGGGTTGATATCACATATGCTCGTGCCTCTCACTTAATTTATCTGGCTCATTGTCAATTGTCTCTATTAGTTGCATCTCTCATATTGCCTTGTCGTGAGTGCAACCATGCTATCACTACTAGGGAAAAGGCTAGCAGCATCTCGGGTTTTAGGTGTATCAGTAGCGCGGGGAGTAGCGCTACTAATAAGGCGCTACAGCTAACACATAGCAGTAGCGCGTGCTCACTGGCGCTACTGCTACACAAGTGTAGTAGCAGCACGGTTAGTGGAAGCTCGCTACTGCTAGTAGCTCTAGCGCGCTTTGCCTGGACGCGCTACTGCTATCGCGGCGCTGCTGCTAACTTTTATACACTCGCTACTGCTAATTTAAGTAGTTTTTTGTTTTTTTCTGGCATATTTGTTTTGTATTTGAACAGGCTTTATAGAAGAATCTTTAGCACATAGAAATTTCATCATGATACACATACAAATGCCTGCGAGACCACAAATGTAATCATAGCATATACATACAAATAGTCTCATCATAATCATCATCCAACACAAAGTGGTATCTTGTCATCATCTCGAAAATAGCGATACATGCAAGTCTCGAATACTTGCAACTACAACAACGTCATCCATCTAAACAAAGGTATACGCAAGAAGAGCTATCACTATGAGTGAGAGCGGAACTATGCAGTACATGAGGTGGCGGTTACGAGTCCTCTCTCGCGCTAGCGTGAACCTCAAGTAACTAGCTTCTCCTTCTTGTCTGCTTTTGAAGCCTTTATGGCTGGCGCCCGTGAACCCATTCACTTGCGCCTGACACTCATGCCACTCGTTGTACACCCCCGGAACCTTCCCTTTGTACACGACATAGCAATTCCATCTCGCCATCAAGAAACTAGGTACCTGTTAGAGATGCATGTTCATGAAGAGGATGTACAATCATATATATGCAACAAAATATACTAGAGCAACACCGAAAAAGAAAGGGTTAGCAACTAGATGCAACATACAGTATGCAAATTAATTAACTAGAGGTACGCAGGTCATCGTACGCAAACTAACAAAGTAGCGTTACGCAAGTTCGGCAGGGACCGTGGACATCACAAAGTTTCATCGCTACAAAAAGTATACAAGTTCAACCGACACATATCATCATCATCGGCATCATAAATCACTAGAAGTTCCATCCTTCCATATCATCGAGGATGAACCCTAGCTTCTTGAACGGCGTGAGGTCTAGACGTTGCATGCCTATGCGAGTTCGGACGTCAGCTCGCGATATAGGGCCGTGGTGGAACATCCCCTTCTCATCGACGACTTCTTTCATGATGATCGTCGCAATGTCGCTTTGGATGCGAAAGAAGTCATCTCTAAGTTTATAATCCGCTTCTCCATGAGATTCTAGCCACTTGTGGATATGATCATCATTTCTGCTTCTCATGCGAAGCTTTTGGTGATCCGTGTTGAACTGAATCATGAGATGGACGATGTAGAATCCATCCTTCTTGCTTGGTTTTGGGACATGGATGCAGGAGAAGTTAGTTTTATGCGTGAAACCCATCTTCTTGTTCCTTTGTTTCCTGATCTGCACGTGGCCACCTCTAAAGCTGAAGCCTTGGAGAGCATCATCTAGAATATTCATTATGTGGGTGTAGTCTTTTTTCTCGTAGTCTCTGGAAGGGTCAAAATACACGGCGTGGGAGACTTGCGGGTAAAGAACGATAAGGACGGCGCGCCCGTTGCTGCGGGGAAAAGACACCTCAAATTATTCCCCATATGAGAGAGAAGGAATGATTGAAATGTACGAAAGGGTTGTCCGGAACTGACTTACTTTGGATGATAAGGCACGAGGACAATTTCCCGGTCCTTATTCTGTACCATGAAGTTTTGGAGGTACTCCCTAGCAGTTTCACGCTCAAAGTCGCCGAGACTCAAGAAAGACTCGTGCATGTAGTACGGATCCGCCACACAGATTTGCGAGACTTCTTCACTCTTCATGACGGAGCTCATATGTAGCGCAAAAAGGCGGACGATTGTAAAATCGAGCCGCCTTGTTAGAAACATCTCAAAGATATGGTCAAACCGCAGGAAGAACACCTCCGCGGGCCGTGTCTCGACGTAGCACTTCCCCTCAGGCACACGAGCCGCGTATGTCGGATATCCTGGATCCTTTGAGGCTAGTAGGCTTTTCTCAGTCGACAGCACATGGTCGTGCAGTCTCCTGAGATCCCCTGATAGTGCCTCCAGCGGTTTCGGCGGTAGCATCGGCTCGCCCGTGAGATGGAACATGACCGCACCTTTCACGGGTACACGCTCTTCAGAATGCATCGTCTGGCTGCTATGTGCTCTGGCTTGTTTGGAGGCAGTTATCTTCCCCGATCTCTTCCTCTCCTTTTTCTTGGGCACACCTTCTAGACCCTTCCTTAACCCCTGCCCCAGTGTTCCCGGGCTAAGTACTGTACGACCCTCGCGCCCGGCTAGTTGAGCCTGTGTTGAGGCGGCATCTTCAGGCGTGTCCTGTGAGGATTTCATGAAGAGAGACTTTTTGCAATCCCTGCTACGACCCTGCCCGGGCATATCATCCATATCCTCATTAGCAAGCTGATAGCCCGATTCGTCATATGGTTGACTCATCATATCTATGTCACAGTCATACGTGTTTGTATTGAGGAAATCCATAGGGTCGACCTCCGTCTCATCATCCATTCTCTGTTCTACAGGAGAAATTACATCAGCCAGTACTATTGCACCCCCTTCATCATGTCATCCGCCGCTCTCACCCGGTACTATAGGAGCTGGTAATTGCGTAGGTGGGGTGGTGGTCTCCGCACATGCTTGTTGATGTGTGGTTATTGGTGTGCTCTCGACCGGCTCCAAACGAATAAGATTCTTCGGCCATAGCAGCACCCAACCCTTGCAGCTTCCAATCCGCGGCGTGGTCTCGTCGTCCGCTCCCACATGCTGTATTGGAGGAGGCAAATCCTCGTGCCCCGATTTCACACTGGTCAAGCTAACCCTGAAGTGCCTAGCGGGGATCGGCTGGTTGTGGAACGTGGGTTGCGAGGGGCCCATTATCATCCCCTTTCCCACGTCCACCTTCTGGCCTTTGATCAAGTAGATTATGGTGCACGGGGTTTCTTTCGCCTGCAAACACATATGTCTGTGGCGTAAAACAACCGAAAGGCAACAAAAATGGAATATTATATATATATATATGTTGGTGCGACATGAAATTACCGTGACGGCGTCGAGCTCAGCCAAAGACGAAGGCCCACCTAGCGCGCCTGAGACTGAGGACGGGCTGCTATGAGCGGGAGCGGCTACGAGAGGAGGCCCGGTTGCGTGACCAAGTGATGGTGCGATGGTGTTGTTGTTCATGGAGTTGCTCCTGACGAAACTGGGCAACGGGAAATCATGTACCGTCTTGTCTGGATTTTCCTTCGTCCAGTTGATGATAACTGGAACCAAGTTAGTAGCAAAATCATTTCTGTAGGCAGTTACAGCTGCATTGACTGCCTGCTGTAGCAACTCATATTTGTCCTCGACTGCTTTTTTCGCGTCCTCAACTGCTTTTTTCTCGACCGCAAGCTTCACCTTCGCGTCGATGTCCGCCTGACTAAACTTCTTTTTCTGCTTCTTGGCCTCCGGGCCCTCGTTGTAAAACACCTTCCACGTGGCGCCGTCTCCAGCGCCGTGCACACGACCATATTGCGGCCGCTGGCCCAAAGGGAGTCCCTTAAGTTCGTTCAAGGCCCGGTTGAGAGGGGTGTCCCACTTGGGCCTCATCGGAGAAGTAGGGCTTTCGGCTGCAAGCTGGTGTTGCTTCTCCAGTAGTCTAATCAATTTCCTCGTGATCTTGTCCGTGTAAAAAACCTTTTTCTCCTTGTCCCACTTGTAGCGGGCCCTGATGAAGTCACGCTCCAAGGGGTTGGTGAACTTCGCGAAGGGGTCTGGGAGACCCGCGGCTTCACGTTCCGCGTCCTCCTTATCCCATATGGGCCTTTTACCGAGGTAGCCACGGCTTCCGAGGCGATGCTTCCCCGTGTTCCTTTGCTGAAGGCTCTTGAATTTCGCAGCCTTAGCCTTGGCTGCCTCGGTAGCGCAAGTGTCCTTGAACTTTTCGAACTCCTCTTCCGTAAGTGTCGGATTTTCCTCCAGAATCTTGGACAGGGGTTCATCAGCCTCAATAGCTCGTTTCACCCTCCCTTTCCAGGAGGCCAAATCATTGCTGAACATGCCCATGGCGTGATTGTTAATCTTTTTCATCTTCGGATCATCCCACGGTTGTTCTATGTTATCATCCCGGTCGGGGAACTTGAATCTCTTGTGCAACTTCGTTAGGAGCAACTGCGTCAAATGTTCTTTACTCCTTAAGTCATCGTCGTTGATGCTCGCGCATTCCCGTAGGATGCATCCTACTTGGTTCCCATAGCACTTGCGAGGTTCTTCCGGCTCTAACGGCTCAAACTTGCCAGGTGCCATCTTTGTGATCACAAGTCGTCCAATCCCTAGTTTGTTAGGTTTTCGTATCCTCTGCTTCTTATGCTTCCTCTTTTCGGTAGCGGCATCGGGGCCGGTACCTTCCCCGCCGGTATCTTCCCCGCCGGTACCTTCCCCACCGGTCTCGGCGCCGCCATCGGTGCCGGCGCCGTCGGTGTCGATGTCGGCGTCAGTACCATCATCGAGGCCGACCTGCAAACCTTGCTTAGCAGTCAAATAGTCGAGGTACTCTTGTTCACCCTCATAATCCATCTCGTCTGCATCTTGGTCAGAAGGCCCAGTTTCTTCGTTGTTCGACATGTTTCCTATGATTAAGTGTCCTCATTTATTTCTAAAAGTATGAATAAATGAGAAATGACATAAAAAGAAATCTATGTGCCAGCACTCGATATGCCAACTATGTAGCACAAATCATGCCTTTATTCACGGGAAATTTCGGCATGACCTTTGCTAAAAAATGGACATATCGAGCGCCTGAAATTCACCGGAACGGAAATGAATCAACATTCCGGCGTAACATAGGCCACTCGGATCATTTTCCAAACATGACATGTCCAAAACATGACATATCCACATATCACATGTCCAGTTCAAATTTGCATATAAATTCAGCTAATTTTGAAACCTAGCTAAATTCATAACTAAATAGATAACCTAATTAACATACTGCCCTAACTAAAACCTAAGTAAATTAACCGAAGAACCCTAGCAGAGAGAGAGGGGGGGTTACAGAGGGTGCAGGGGCGAGGAGGCAGGCCCGACGATGGCCGAGGTTGGGAGGGGCGGAAGCAGAGGAGGGAGGCGAGGGCCGACGGGTCGGGGGCGAGCGCCTGGGTCAGGGGCGGGGGCCGGGTCGGGGGCGAGCACCGGGGTCGAGGTCGGGGGCGAGGGCCGGGTCGGGGGTGAGCATCGGGGTCGGGGGCGAGCGCCGGCGCCGGGGTCAGGGGCGAGCGACGGGGGAAGAGAGAGTGGGGATTTGGGGGAAAAGGCAGGATGAAGCAGGGATAGTGAGTATTTTGGATTAAGTGGACGTAGCAGCAGCGCGTTTGGACAAAACGCGCTGCTACTACCTTCAGTAGCTGTAGCGGTTTATACGAAATGCGCTACTACTACCTTCAGTAGCTGTAGCGGTTTATACGAAATGCGCTACTACTACTGCCAGTTTTCCTTTTTCTTTTCCTTTATTTTCTCCCACTTTTATTTCCCGAGAGCAGTGAATGAACGGAGGGCGATATATATTGCATCATTTGACGGTTAAATATGTATGCAAAATAGGAACATATATATTACATCATTGGACCCATGCATAATAATGGCTAATTGTGTATACAAAATAGGAATATATATATATATATATATATATATATATATATATATCTATATATATATATATTACATCATTTGACCGATAACATACGGTTCCTCAGTGCTGACGTTTTCGTTTTTGAGTCAGCTTCTTTCCCTTCTTGTTCGTCGAAGAATAATTGAGCCCCTCATTGTGACTTTGCCTTTTCCAAGGAGTACGATTTTTCTTAGGTAATGTAGTATTGATTCTTCTTTTGACGTATACTTCATCATCATCGTCATCTTCCCTCATTGGGTTGCCGTACTGATCATAGTCTTCCTCGTTGGCGACTCCATCTGTCGGTGTACTAGAGTAGGGGTACCCTAGTATCCCGAACTCGTGCACGGGCAATTGCAGCGCCCCGCGGCAAGGCTTGCCGGGTGTCCGCCAAGATCCTCCGTGGCTCCTTTGGAGCCATTCAAGAACAAAGTACTCAAACCAAGACCCCGGCAAGAGGAGCTTGCCGGGAAGAGACAAGACACCGGCAAGAGGAACTTGCCGAGAAGAGACAAGATCCCGGCAAGAGGAGCTTGCCGGGAAGAGACAAGGCCCCGGCAAGAGGAGCTTGCCGGGAAGGCCAACCACGGCACTTCGAGGAACTTGCCGCGATGCACCACGCGTCCTGGCAAGATCCGACGAGCGACAAGCTTTCGGATGCGACAAGACGATAACCCCGACAAGGCACTTGCCAAGGGCCCGCTGCCACTCTGTACCCGCGCTCCAGTGCACCCGTCCGCGTGTTGCCATGAGGCTTTCTCAGGGACGCGTGGCGGGAGCCTGTGCAGCTAGGGATACGCGGTGGCAAGCAGAGATGAAGAGTAGGCCATCGTGGCAAACGGTGGCGCTCCTAACGGTCACTTTTTGCATTGTTTGGGTGACTCAGACGTGCATTCAATGACTTTGTCCCCTGCCGTCAGAGTTAGGTAGGGTACACTGTGTCTACAGTAGCGGTAGCTGCACCTACCACATCCTTTTCCATTTTTACCCTCTTAGTCTACGTTGCCACCTGTGGGTGACCCCTTGAGAGTATAAAAGGAGGCCCAGGCGCAACGTAGAAGGGGTTCCGAGGTTTGGCTCAAACCCAGCTGATCTGAAACACCAAGAACACCCTCACGCTCGGTCTGGTAGCATCCATCGCTCCCGAGCAAGAAATCAATACAACCAGACAAGCAGCAGTAGGGTTTTACGCATCCGTGCGGCCCGAAGCTGGGTAAACCGCCCGCGTGTCCTCGCCTCGATCCGCTCTTCGTGCGACCTCCACCCTCACCGAATCGAAAGGGACTCGGCCCGCCGGTCCCATAGGTGTTCGAGGATCAGCCATCCCCGGCATCTTTGGCGCGCCAGGTAGGGGGCGTCGAGATCGTGCGAACCCGATCCGGCGTGCACGCGAGCTAAATCTTCATCGTCTTCATCAACATGCCACCGAAGAAGAAGGATTCGGAGGCAGCTTCTCCATCTGCGTCGCTTTCACCGCCTCCGGAGCAAGCGGGTGGTGGAGCGGACGCCGGCGGAGGAACGGGCGTCGACGAGGGAGCTCTCAGTGCGACCAAGTCCAAGGACAAGGCGGCACAGACCTCGGCGTCCATGCGCGCACCGCACCCATCTCAGGAGGCGCGGGACCAGCAGCGTCATGGCGTTCGTAACGCCATACGCCCGCTGGACCAAGATTAAGCCGGTGGTTCTTTGGTCGATCAGGACAATGCCAAATCGAGCCACCGGACAGACACCCTTCGCTCTAGTTTATGGAGCAGAGGCAGTTACCCCCACGGAACTCATATACGGGTCACCTCGAGTGCTCGCTTATGACGAGCTCGAGCAAGAGCAGCTGCGGCAAGATGACGCGCTGCTCCTTGAGGAAGACCGTCTCCAGGCTGCTGTGCGAGCCGCTCGCTACCAGCAAGCTCTGCGCCGCTACCATAGCCGCGGAGTCAATGCCAGGAGTCTCGAGGAAGGCGACCTTGTTCTTCGGCGCGTTCAGTCCGCCAAGAATTCCAACAAGTTGACGCCGAAGTGGGAAGGCCCTTACCGGGTGAAGCGAGTCACAAGGCCTGGCGCTGTCCGCCTTGAGACCGAAGATGGTGTACCAGTGAGCCACTCCTGGAACATCAAGCATCTTCGTAAGTTTTGCCCATAAGGCGCGGTTGTCGGACCCCGTCCGGCAACCACCTTTTTGTACAAGTCTTGCCGCTGTTGCATGTAATCCTTTGTACAGAGCCGGGCGCAGTCCCCGTGCACCAGTAAGCACCAGATCCCGGTAAGTTTTTGGGTTATTTTCCTTGAACGACCGTGCTTTGTGTGGGAAACCTGTGCGCGGAGGAACCGACTCGTAACTAGCTGCGCCCTTACTTTGTTTCGAGTCCGCTCAACAACTTAAGCGAGCCGCGGCTAGTTGCGACAAGGTTGCTTGTCGGTGGCGACCCCACGAGCAGACTGCTGAAGTTCCGCACTCGGCGCTCGCGGCAAAGGTGCCTGCGCCGGCAAGTTTCCCTGAAAAGCGTAGGGCAGAACCATACAAAGCCAAGAGTCGAGTAAAGGGAATAACACCGCAATAACGAGCCGCAAGGCTCCATATCATTACTTTATTTCTCTGTCTCTTTCTCAAAAGAAGGAAGGTTCCCTCGCCCACAAAGTTTGCCGGGGGGGAGGGGAGGAGAAGATGATGGTGTGGACCGGGCCGTTCAAGAGAGCTTCTCCTTGCCGGGAAGCAGGCGACAGAAAAGCTAAGTTGCTAAAGCTTAAGCAATCAGCTTTTTAAGATTTTGCGTTATTTTCCTTGAACGACCGTGCTTTGTATGGGAAACCTGTGCGCGGAGGAACCGACTCGTAGCTAGCTGCGCCCTTACTTTGTTTCGAGTCCGCTTAACAACTTAAGCGAGCCGCGGCTAGTTGCGACAAGGTTGCTTGTCGGTGGCGACCCCGCGAGCAAGCTGCTGAAGTTCCGCACTCAGCGCTCGCGGCAAGGGTGCCTACGCCGGCAAGTTTCCCTGAAAGCGTAGGGCAGAACCATACAAAGCCAAGAGTCGAGTAGAGGAAATAACACCGCAATTCCGACCGTGCCTTGTATGGAAAACCTGTGCGCGGAGGAACCGACTCGTAGCTAGCTGCGCCCTTACTTTGTTTCGAGTATGCTCAACAACTTAAGCGAGCCGCGGCTAGTTGCGACAAGGTTGCTTGTCGGTGGCGACCCCGCGAGCAAGCTGCTGAAGTTCCGCACTCGGCGCTCGCGGCAAGGGTGCCTGCGCCGACAAGTTTCCCTGAAAGCGTAAGGCAGAGCCATACAAGGCCAAGAGTCGAGTAGAGGAAATAACGCCGCGATGTTTACCCAAGATAGAGTTATATTACAAAAATAACTTGTCGCACCTCTAATAAAGTGTTCCCGTGACATGACTGGCAGCGACAAGGAAAGAAGAAAACGGACGGCCTAATCTACGCGACCGCCGTCAACCCTTTTGACCTCGTTCACCCTGTCCACGATGGGTGCGACGAGGGCCTTAAGGGCGTCAAGATCAGCGTCCTCCGGCAGCTTCCTGAGGACGTTGGTGAGGTTGAGGCCCGGATTGCGGAAGGCCACCTTCACCAGCACCTTCTCCAGAACTCCGGCACAATTCGAGCGTGACTCGTCGGCCAGCTGCCTTGGGATCCGTTCCCGGAGTTGCTGGAGCGCCGACGCCACGCCTTTGAAAAACAGAGTGAGCTTGGCGCTGGGTTGGAGGTCCTCGTCGGAGGAGTACCCGAAGCCTTCCACCCCCAAGTGCACTAGCTCCTCTTCGATGACTGCGGCAATGTCCACGAGGCCCTCCGTCCAGAGCGCCACAGTATCTCTGAAGAGATTCTGGGTTTCGGCGGCCCTTGCCAGCAGCGCCTCGTTGGCCTTGATGTCCTTCTTCAAGTCCGCCTCCCGATTCTTGGCGCCATCCAACGTCTCCGTCAAGGTGGCTAGTTTCAGCTCCAGATCAGCGTTGGAATCCTTGGCGGCACGCAGCTCTTTGCCCTTCTCGGAGAGTTGGCCCTGCAGCTCACCGTGGGCAAGGGCGTCCTTCTCGCGCTCCCGCTTGAGTGCGGCAAGCTCTTCGCCACCCACCTTCAGATCAGCTTCCAACTGTGCCACCTTCCCCTCCAGCTCTTTCTTGGCGGCCTCTGCAATTGCCGCAGCATCCTTTGCCTCCTTGAGTGCCCCGCCAAGTGCTCGCTCGCGCTCGGCGAGCTCTTCCTCGTAGCTGTCAAGACTGGCCTTCCGCTGCACTAGTTCGCCTTCCCGCGCGGACTGCTTCTCGGCGGCCAGCCTTTGCTCCTCCTCAGCTTCGGCCTTCTCGAGAAGGAAGGCCGTGCGCACCTCGTCAAGTCGCTCCCGCTCCTGCGCTAGGGACCGGAGAGCTTCTTGATTATGGCCCCAGAGCTCCTCCGCGCGCTTCTCCATGTCAACTCCCGCCTTCGCGACAAGCGCTTCCCAGGAAGCCAGCTTGGCTTGCCAGGCGCGGTAGAGTGACAGCAGCCTTCGCAGTAGCCGCTCTTCCTCGGGCTCGTCACTGCTGCTTCCCGGCGCGTCAACGATCGACAACCCAGCGGAGGCGAGCACCTCCCCATCCAAGGCTTCTCCTTCCACCGGCGCCCTGGAGCTCGATGCCTAAGGGAGCTTGATGAAGATGCCCTCGCCAGGCTTCAGGTAGGCGCGGGCTGAGGCTCCTCGGAGCCTGGCGCTGCGGCAGCGGCGGAGGGATCGGCGGTCGGCGCAGCGCCTGGCGCTCCTGCAGCCTCAGGGCCGTCAGTGCGATCTCCAGATCCCCCGCCAGCTTCCTCGGCGGCAGCCTTGGCGGCCTCTTCGCCAGCAGGCACGTCGACACCAGCTCCGTCTTTGGCGGCCGCGGCATCATCAGTGTTGCCGCGCGCGTCCTCCTCGCCGCCCGTTTCGGTCTCCATCGGATCCGCGGAGGGTGGATCTGACGACCGGAGAAGAGTGAGAAGTCAAGCAAGCACTCAAGAAGAAGAATCAGCGGAAGAATACAAGGAAAGTTTCTGGCAAGGAGGGCTACCTGTGCTGGGATCCGCTGTCACGAGCTCCACCTCCGGGGGCTCGTTGGCACTGTCCCTTGCTGGAGATTCCTCCCTTGCCGGAGGCTCCTCCCTTACCGGAGAACGCTCCCTTGCCGGGGAGTCCGCCCTTGGCGGTGTAGTCGACGCAGACGACGAGTCGGAGGTGATCACCACACCCTCCTGATGAAGCTGTTCTGCTCCTGCACAAACAAACCGGTAATCAGATGTCAACAAAAGAAAAGAGCAACCACGCGCACCCAGAAGCAGGAAGTAAACCATATACTTACGCTGGGGGCTGCGCTGGGGGCTGCTCTGCGAAGTGATGGCCGGATCCGGCAAGGCGGTCTCGGGCACGCCTCCTGCCGTCACAGTGGGCTTGTCCTCGACGACCACCGCCACCTGAGCCTTGGTCCTCTTCGCTGCCCTCTGGGCCAAAGTCCTGAAAAGGGAGAGTCCAGGGGGGGGGTCAGATCAGATACAAGACAATAATAGCCAGTGAAGAACCACAAGACCAACGAGGGAATCTTACTCTTCCTCCTCCTCCACGTCGGAGCTGAGCGCGGAGAGGTCGAAGTTCGGCCCACCTCCGGCGCGACGAGGTGGAGGGGTAGGATCCCTTGGCCGCTTGGCGGGGACTGCGGCGCCAGCCCGAGATGACCCTGCCCCAGTTGCCACTACGGCGGGAGGCGCACCCGCGGCAACCGTACTTGCCGCGGCGGAGCGCGTCACGCGGCGCTGCGGCTGTTGACCAGCTTGCCGCCCTGCTGTGTCCCCGACCCTGCGGAGGCGCCTTCTGGGCTGCGCTGGGGGCTGCGCTCCGAGCCCTACCCCCGGTAAGCTCCTCGGAGATGGCAGACCGCTCGCACCCTCGGCAGGCTCGCTCAACTCGGCGTCGGGCGCGACAAGCTCTTCTTCGTCTTCGGGCCACTCCCGCTCGGCAAGACTCGTCGCCGATGCCGTGTCCGCCTCCTCCATCGTGAACCCAAATTCACCCGCGGCTGCGGCTGCCGCCGCCTCTTATGCCCTGGTGGCGATGCGTTCCATCTCTTGATCGGTGGTGTCACGGGTGAGGAGCTTCTTGTCGTCAGCATTGACTGCAACTTCCACCAGGCTGTCGAAGAACTGCTGCACAACGTCTCCGGCAGGCTCTTGCCAAATTGGAACGATCCCGTGCGAATCACACAACGGCATCATGGCGCAAATGCGGTCGCGCGAGGAGTTGTTGCACAGAGGAACGACGCCTGCCGGCAACCTGAACCACTCGGGATGCTGCGGGTCATGCTTGAACATCTCCTTGAGCATCCTGTCCAGCTCTATGACAGTGAAATTGAAGTTGAGGCCTGGGTGCAACCTCATGATATCTGCCGGGCCTCCAAATTCCCAGGCGGGTCTCCCCCTCGCCTGCAGAGGAGCGATGCGCCGACGAAGGAAATCTGCGCCGATAGCCCCTACAGTCAGCCCGGCAAGCCTGAGACGCAAGATCTGGCTGGTGGCGATCTTCAGCTTGCCGTCGTCCGCGGACAGAGCGCTCCAGTCGTGGCCACGCACTGCTGGGGCTTGGCGCAGGGCGGTGAACGGTTGCGGGTTCTCCTCTACAACCCAGCACCAATCTGCTCTCCACTCATCCCACTTGCTGCGGAGCTCCCCCTCCAGATAAGTCTCCTTCTTGCCGGCTCGCGAGATCCAGGCGATCCCGCCGGCAAGAGCTTCCCCTCTCTCGACACGAGGCATAAAGAAGTGGCGAAAGAGGGCCACGTTGGGGTAGACTCCGAAAAAGTTTTCGCATAGATGGGCGAAAACTGCCATGGCCAGAACGGCGTTGGGGGTGAAATCAAGGAGGTGGAGTCCATAGGTGTTCATGATGTCGCAGAAGAAATCAGAGAATGGCGGGCAGAGCCCGCAGTAGAAGAACACGGCAAAGAAAGGATACCCGCCAACCGGAGCTGCTTGCGAGCCGACGGCGGAGAGTACCTTCGTGCGCGGATGTGCCCGCGTCTCCGTCGACCAGAAGAGATAGTACCACTCCCTTAGCTCCTCCGCGGAGAGCTCGAAGGGGAAAGTGGCCCGCTCCTTCCGCAGCGCCTCAAGCCGCTGCGCTTCGGTCGACTTCTCCGCTTTCGCGGCCGCAGCCTTCGCGACCTTCCCCTTCATGGGCTTCGGAGGCATGGCAGAAGCGGTGGGGGAGATCGGTGGCACTGGTGGTGGCAGCAGCGACGGGGGCGAAGCGCTGCTCTCTTTCAACTCTGCAAGCGGAAGAGAGCGGCGGAGATTTCTGAGATTGCAGCAGCAAAGGGCAAAGGTAGGGGGAATGCCCCTGTTTCCCCTGCTTATAAGGAGGAGGGAGGCGGACGTTTCGGCTTTCCAAATGAACAACCGCCCACGGTCTCTCCCACGACGCCACGATTGACGCGTGCCGTTACGGAGGGCGCGGTGGATGCGGAGTCAGATTCGGCATAACCTAGGCCGCACGTGCCCGTGCACTGTTTTGGGCCTGGCCCAACAACGCTCAGCACCGTGTGTGGCCCAGGCCCGGGGGCTCCTCTCGGTGTACTAGAGTAGGGGTACCCTAGTATCCCGAACTCGTGCACGGGTAGTTGCAGCGCCCCGCGGCAAGGCTTGCCGGGTGTCCGCCAAGATCCTCCGTGGCTCCTTTGGAGCCATTCAAGAACAAAGTACTCAAACCAAGACCCCGGCAGGAGGAGCTTGCCGGGAAGAGACAAGACACCGGCAAGAGGAACTTGCCGAGAAGAGACAAGACCCCGGCAAGAGGAGCTTGCCGGGAAGAGACAAGGCCCCGGCAAGAGGAGCTTGCCGGGAAGGCCAACCACGGCACTTCGAGGAACTTGCCGCGATGCACCACGCGTCCCGGCAAGATCCGACGAGCGACAAGCTTTCGGATGCGACAAGACGATAACCCCGACAAGGCACTTGCCGAGGGCCCGCTGCCACTCTGTACCCGCGCTCTAGTGCACCCGTCCGCGTGTTGCCATGAGGCTTTCTCAGGGACGCGTGGCGGGAGCCTGTGCATCTAGGGATACGCGGTGGCAAGCGGAGATGAAGAGAAGGCCATCGTGGCAAACGGTGGCGCTCCTAACGGTCACTTTTTGCACTGTTTAGGCGATCTCAGACGTGCATTCAATGACTTTGTCCCCTGCCGTCAGAGTTAGGTAGGATACACTGTGGCTACAGTAGCGGTAGCTGTACCTACCGCATCCTTTTCCATTTTTACCGTCCTAGTCTACGTTGCCACCTGTCGGTGACCCCTTGAGAGTATAAAAGGAGGCCCAGGCGCAACGTAGAAGGGTCGAGGTTCGGCTCAAACCCAGCTGATCCGAAACACCAAGAACACCCTCACGCTCGGTCTGGTAGCATCCATCGCTCCCGAGCAAGAAATCAATACAACCAGACAAGCAGCAGTAGGGTTTTACACATCCGTTGCGGCGCGAAGCTGGGTAAACCGCCCGCGTGTCCTCGCCTCGATCCGCTCTTCGTGCGACCTCCGCCCTCACCGAATCGAAAGGGACTCGGCCCGCCGGTCCCATAGGTGTTCGAGGATCAGCCAGCCCCGGCACCATCCATTCCAATGATGTTCCTTTTGCCTCTCCTCACGACAACACGACTGGGATTGCATGGGTCGGTTATGAAGGAGCATTGTGTCACGTGCTTAGCGTGTACCCATGGCTCGTTTTTTGCGATAGCGTTCACGGTAGCGCTCTTGGCGTCGGGTATACTCATGGTAGTGAAAATCTGGTTTTCTCTTTCGACATTATTTGCCCATCTGACACAGAACATCATCGTGTTGTGCAGTCCAGAGTAGTCAAGCTCCCAGATCTCCTCGACCCTTACATAAAATCGTTCAGTTGCACCATTGTCGCTGCTGGTCATGCATTCCATTGTCGCCCCTGAGTTCTAATCAGCACTGTCCATATCTTTGGCCTCTGTGTAGAACGTGTATCCGTTGATATCATATGCCTGATAGGTTACGAGGTTGGGCGAGGGGCCATGTGCTAAGGCGTATATGAGCAATCCGTCCTTAGAGCCCTCCTCCGGGGGATTAGCAATAATATGCTCTTTGAACCAATTGCAGGAAAGTGGAGTTGTGCTCTCTAGTAACTTCAGCGTTCGTCCTGCATACCCCCCGGTCACGATACTTCTTTGCGATAATTTCTTTGTGAAGTGCTACGAAAGGATCTACCTCGTCTAGGTGTTGTAGCACTACCAAGTTTGCTCTGTCAAAGTTGCTGCGTCGATCTGAGTATGCCACGTGCAGTTCCCTGCGACCGTTGCAGTGACCATCTCCTTCGAGCCTCCCATCGTGCTTGTTAATGGGCAAACCAACACTAACACCAGGCTGCTGGTCTGCACCATATAGAAAATTCTCACAGAAAGAGATGCACTCTTGTGTCAAATAGCCCTGGACGATGCTTCCATTCAGACAGGACATGTTACGAATGAATCCTTTGATGATCCCGTTCATCCTCTCAAACGGCATCATGTTGTGCAGGAATGACGGCCCTAGGTCTATTATGTCATCCACAATATGGACACACAGATGCACCATCACGTCAACGAACGCGGGAGGGAAGTACATCTCAAGCTCATTCAGTATCACAACGATCTCTTCCTGTAGCCTTCGGAGCTGCTTCACACTGATTGACTTTCGAGAGATGACGTCGAAAAAGTTGCAGAGACCAATAAGCGTGTCACAGATGTGCTTGTCCATTATCCCTCTAAGGGCAACAGGTAGTATCTGCGTCATCATCACATGACAGTCATGAGACTTCATCCCGCTGAACCTTTTCTTGTCCCTGTTTAGATATCTGCTTATCTTGCCACAGTAACCGGAACTAACTTTGACTCCGGTAAGGCACTTAAAGAATTGATTGATCTGAGCCTGACTTAAGGTGAAGCAAGAAGGGGGCCAATAATCCTCTTTCTTTATTTTCTTGCCCTTCTTCTCCCGTTCTTCTGTCTCCATCTCTGTCTCGTCTGACATTTTACGGGGCGGCATGTGCAGATCTTCCTTGATTTTCAAATCTTGCAAGTCTTTTCTTGCCTTTGGCCCATCCTTGGTCTTATCCGGCATGTTCATCAGTGTTGCGAGCAAGCTCTCAAGGACATTCTTACAGATATGCATTTGATCAAGGCAATGAGGTGTATCGAGTTTGTGCCAGTACTCCAAGTCCCAGAACACAGACCTCGTCTTCCATACCTTCAGCAGCGGCTCCGGCGCCTTTCTCATCGTGTTTCCTGGCGCGGGGCACTCCTTCCAGTTTTTCAACAGCTCATCGATTTCGGCACCGCTCCGCTTACGTGGAGGTCCTCGATGCTCAGTGTGACCATTGAATAGATCTCCATGGTTTCTCCACGGGTCATCCTGTTCAAGCCATCTTCGATGCCCCATGTACACGATTTTCCCAGAGCCGCCATCTTTCCTTGACGTTAGCTGCTGAGACGTCGTATCATCCATGCACCGCGTGCATCCGCAATATCCATGGCACACCTGGCCTGCCACATATCCGTAACCGAGATAGTCGTGCACTGTCGTGATCAGTGCGGCTCTCATGCTGAAATACTCGCCTTTGCTGGCGTCCCATGTCTTGGCCGGTGTTTTCCATAACATGTCTAACTCCTCTTGAAGTAGCCCCAGATACAAATTAATATTATTTCCTGGTTGTTTCGGCCCTTGAATAAGCACGCTCATGTGAATGTACTTCGATTTCATGCACAACCAGGGGGGAGGTTGTACATCCATACAAACACGGGCCATGTGCTATGGTTGGTGTTCTGGTTGCCAAATGTATTCGTGCCATCGTTACACGCGCCGAGCACGATGTTCCTTGCATCACATTCAAAATACCGATAGAAGCTGTTCAACGCTCTCCACTGGCTTCCATCCTTCACATGTCTCAGCTTCGGATCATCTCCATCATCGGGCTTCTTCCTCTCCGCGTGCCAGCGCATTAGCTTTGCTTCCTTGGGATCTACAAAATACCTCTGGGGACATTTCTTCCCGGCCTTGTTGTATCGAGAAGCATTGCACACCGGACAGCTTGTTTTTTCCGCGTGCTCCTTCCGATAAATTATGCAATCGTTGATGCATGCATGGTATCTAACGTGTGGCAGATCAAGAGGGCACACGATCTTCTTGGCCTCATCAACACTAGTAGGACATAGATTACCCGCGGGAAGAACATCCTTTAGGTACTTGAGATGCTCATCGAGGCTAGTGTCGGTCCATTTGTTTTTAGCCTTCGTCTTCAGGAGTTGGAGCGTGAAACTCAAGCGGCTCACCTCAGGATTGCAACCATCATACAATGGAGTGTTCGAGTCTACCATCAGTTGCTCCAGCTTAGTCTCCTCTCTAGAAGCAACTCTCTCAGTACTCATCTCCTTGCGAAGCAATGCTTGAACATGAGGATCCCGCATGATTGAACTTAGTACCGACGAACTCTGCTGTGTGGAGTCCATGTCGTTCTCTCCACCGCCATGTCCGGCCCCTTCTCCTCCGCCATGTCCGGCCCCTTCTCCGCCGCCATGTCCGGCCTCTTCCCCGCCGCCATTATCAATCATCTCTTCGTCTTTCCCCGTGTCATCATTGCCTGCCCCGTCGGCATCTTCAACATCGTCATCCTCATCTTCAGTTATCCACTGAGTATAGCCATCCATGAAACCAGTCATGAGCAGGTGCGCTTCGACACGACCATCGTCATAGGGGTCGAGCCAAACTATTCCTTTGCATTTTTGACACGGACATAAAACCTCTGTCAGGTAATTTTCTTTCATGTCCTACACCGCCGACTGCAACCACCTGTCCACCATCGTTCCACTGACCATCATGAACGTCTGAATGGTAATAATAAAACAAATTGATTATAAAAATGCGTGCATGCATCAAAGTCATACAAAAATTCGGCATGACCTTCCCAAAAAATAGGACATATATGGATCTAGAGTTTGCCCGGAATTCGCCGAAACAGAAATAAATCGACATTTCGGCAAAACATAGGCAACTCAAAAGCACAATTTGGTGTCAACTCATGCCACACACACAATTTCCACAAACATATCACACACACATAAACATATTTCCATTTTGCAACAGCATGAAATTTTCATCACCTCTATCTCGAGATCGAGCACACGGTGGAGATGATGTTGTAGGGAGATCAAAAGTGCACAAAGCTCTTCTTGACAAAGATAGATCTAGTTAGGGGGCAAACGGGTCACTTAACTAAATCCTACATCTACCTAGCTAACTAATTTGGGAGGAGACAACTTCAACTAGTGGAGGGGAAGGAAAAAGAGAAAGGAGATGCATTAATGGAGGTGGTGTAGTTAGGTAGGAGTAATGAAGAGAGAGAAATGTAGATAGAAGAGAGAGTAATGGGGGAGAAGTATTGAGGAAGAAGAAGAGTGAGAGTGGGACCATGTGGGAGGTAGGGGAAAGGGAAGATAGGAGGGGGTGGGGAGGGACGGGTGGGGAAAAGGTGGTGGGTTGGTGCGGATTAGCAGTAGCACGAGAGTTAAAACGCGCTACTGCTAAGGAAGTAGCAGCAGCGCGCTTTGGGCAATGGCGCTACTGCTAACCGGGACCAAAAAGTGTGCCAATTTGAAATTTAGCAGCAACGACCTCATAAAAAGCGCGCTACTACTACATCCATAGCAGTAGCGCGGCTCGCGGCACCACGTTGCTGCTAAATGGAGTTTGGTGGACACCACCGGTCGATATTTGTAGCAGTGCGGTTTACACCGAGCGCTCAACTGCTAAAAACTTGTCAGTAGCGAGTTTCCCTCACACGCGCTACTACTAATTAGCAGCAACGCTCCTTTTTGAGCCGCGTTGCTGCTAAGATTCTGTGTATAGGCTTTTCCCTAGTAGTGTATGTTTATTTATCTTGGAAACTTGGACATCTTACATGTGATGCATGCTTGTTTGATTGCACTTAATGCATTTGGTTGTTCTAACATCTTATGCCTACATACCATGCACTACACCCTTGTCCTTTCTTATGATAAGAATGTTGAAAACACTTGTTGGTTATTTCGCCACATGAATGATAGGTTTTGCATTTCCGCTAACCTCATTTGTTTTTCCAAGTGTTTTTCATTCTCTTTCATTTTGGAGGATTCACAAAGCGGTACCGTCATGAGACAACTTGGTCATGTGAAGGCATACACGATGTGCGACACCATCATTTTCATGACACTACTTAAGGTGAACTCCCTCCCTTTGAGCCATCCTCACATATGCATCTTGGATGGGTCACTCTTTCATTGTTTCCTTCTTCTTGTCTACATGATACACATATTTGATGGAGGACCAACATTGGAGATGGACCCTATGGACCTTCAAGTTGAGGAGTGACACGGCATCGAGCTATGGTACAACACAACCCATAACAAATTTGCATCTTATGCATGGAGTGACTCACATTATGATTGCCTTGTTGCATCTTGCATTTCCATGTCATCCATGATATATGAGCTTGTGCACTTTCTTAGCAAATTTGTTGTGATCTTTCTTGATGGCATATTCATACATAATGATCACATTGCCTACCATAAATTGCATGATAACATAATCACATTGAGCACAAATTACCATGTTCATGCTTTTGATACACCGTCCCATTATGACATCATTTTACACAATGATAGAATTTGCAAATTTGTGCACCTTAACAATTGCCACACCTTTGTGTGCACAATAAATGAATTTGCTCTCATCAATGCATTACATATCATTATACATCATTTGGATAAGCATCTCATGCCTTGTTACGAACAATCTTTTCGAACGGATTCATACTTCCTTGATAGACACATTGTGCGCGCTAACCATTGTATTTCCATGTGTCCCTTGTGTTTGCTCATTTTGCATGTATACCATCCCGCCGACATCTTGAAGTACTTGGATTGCGCCATCACATACACTCCGTCTAACAACAAGTACTTCCATGCCTACCGTGTACATGGCAATATGGTTTATGATCCGAGGTCGGATCTTTCCCAAGGGGGAGGGGATGATGCGGAGCATCCCACGGTCATCTCCATGTACACCTTCATAGCACCTCAAGCCCCAAGTGGACCTACCGAACTTAAGGTGAACCCACTCCTCTTCAAGATTTACATGAATATCCATTGGACAGGGTTGCGACCTCACCATGGATCATGGTGCATCATTAGGTACGAGGACGACCGCCACCAAGCAGCTAGGGAGCATCCCGGAGGCCAAGGAGAAGGACCTCAAGGCCACAAGGAGGAACAAGGAGTGCACCAATATCAACTCTGCACCTCCCAGGCGACCCCGTGCGCATGGACTACTCAGGGAGCTGGTGCTAGAGCACCCCATGTGCACGGGCCCAACTTACCCCATGCACACGGGCCCTTCAGGATGGACGGCTGTGATCTCCTGTTGGGCCTCCACTTCATCCCTCACCTCCAGCCACCTATATATACACTCCTCTCCCTCCTCCATTTAGACTTAGCAAAGGATATGACTTGATATATGTGAGCTTTGCTCCTTGTACCTCCTCTTGAGAGAGAGACACTCCATTGGAGTTCAAGACCTCGTTTGGAGAAGATCCCTAGTGGATAAAGCCCCCATCTAGGGAAGGATCTATCTATATCATCAAGCCCTCGTCTCCTTCATAGAATTTGGGATGAATTCTACCATGTATCTTGTTTCCCTTTGATTGTTCATGTACCTTGTGGATCTTGTGTGGATTTGAGTATAGTGGATGTGTGATTTGGGCTTGTTCTTGAGTGTTCCTATTGTGTTTTCCCCTTTGTGTTCATCTTGTCCTTGGGAATTTCTCCTCCAATTCGTGAAAGATCCATCTAGGGTTCCACCCTATATCAGAGGGGAAAACACCATATGATCCGACTATATTAACAAAGCCCGCGATACATCAAGATCGTGACATCTCAAGAACACGAGAGAGAGAGAGAGAGAGCTTAAACACATAGCAACTGGTACAAACCCTCAGCCCCGAGGGTGGACTACTCCCTCCTCATCATGGTGGCCGCCGAGATGATGAAGATGTTGGGGAACGTAGCATACAATTTTAAAAATTTCCTACACTCACGCAAGATCTATCTAGGAGATGCATAGCAACGAGGGGGAGAGTGTGTCTATGTACCCTCATAGACCGTAAGCCGAATGAACAACACCTTCAAGTTTAGCACACGTGCGGCTCAATGACGTCTCCTCCTTAATCCAGCAAGCAGGAGAGGAGAAGTAGATGGGATCACAACCAACACGACGACATGGTGGTGATGGTGGTGGTGGAGCATCGACAGTGCTTTGCTGGGACGAGGCGGTGGAACTATGAAGTAATGGGAGAGATAGGGGCGCCAAGGGCTTTGTGTATCCTCTTGGGCCCCTCTATATATAGGTGGATGGGCATGGCAAACAGCCCCTCCAAGCCCTAGGGCGCAACTAAGGGGGACAGGACTTGGACTCCAAGTCCAATCCTATTCCTACTAGAACGGGTTGTACGTCGACACGGGAAAAAATTGCCCGACGCCCGTCATGGATGGAACCGGACGCGCGCCATGTAAAACAGGAAAAACCACGTATGAGGCACACACACACACGTACACAGACCCTTTGTGACACCCCCGATTCAATCGTACACTAATCATGCACACAAATGTGTACGATCAAGATCAGGGACTCACGGGTAGATATCACAACACAACTCTAAAAGTAAAATAAGTCATACAAGCATCATATTACAAGCCAGGGGCCTCAAGGGCTCGAATACAAGTGCTCGAACATAAACGAGTCAGCGGAAGCAACAATATCTGAGTACAGACATAAGTTAAACAAGTTGCCATAAGATGGCTAGCACAAACTGGGATACAGATCGAAAGAGGTGCAGGCCTCCCACCTGGGATCCTCCTAAACTACTCCTGGTCGTCGTAGTAGGAGTCGTCATCGACGATAGCATCTAGATCATGGGCTCCAACGTCTGGTTGCGGCATCCGAGAAGAAGAGGAAAAAGGGGGAAAAGAGGGAGCAAAGCAGCCGTGCGTACTCATCCAAAGTACTCGCAAGCAAGGATCTACACTACATATGCATGGGTATATGTGTAAAGAGGCAATATCGATGGACTGAACTGCAGAATGCCAGAATAAGAGGGGGATAGCTACTCCTATTGACGACTACGCTTCTGGCAGCCTCCATCTTGCAGCATGTAGAAGAGAGTAGATTGAAGTCCTACAAGTGGCATTGCATAGCATAATCCTACCCGGCGATCCTCCCCTCGTCGCCCTATGGAAAAGCGATCACTGGATTGTCTCTGGAACTTGTCTGGGTGTGTTTTATTAAGTATCCGGTTCTAGTTATCATAAGGTCAAGGTACAACTCCGAGTCGTCCTTTTACCGAGGGACACGGCTATTCGAATAGATAAACTTCCCTGGAGGGGTGCACCACATAACCCAACACGCTCAATCCGCTTTGGCTGGACACACTTTCTTGGGTCATGCCCGGCCTCGGAAGATCAACACGTCGCCGGCCCACCTAGGCATAACAGAGAGGTCAACACGCCGGTCTAAATCCTACGCGCGCAGGGGTCTGGGCCCATCGCCCATTGCACACCTGCATGTTGCATACGCGGCCAGTGAGCAGACCTAGCCTCCCTTATACAAGGGCAGGCATTCCAGCCCAACCCGGCGCGCGCCGCTCAGTCGCTGACGTCAAGAAGGATACGGTTGATACCACGACGTCGAGTGCCCATAACTGTTCCCGCGTAGTTGGTTAGTGTGTATAGGCCAGTGGCCAGACTCAGATCAAATACCAAGATCTCGTTAAGCATGTTATTTTGAAGTAACCGTGGACGCCGGCCAGGGCCAGGCCCACCTCTATCCTAGGTGGTCTCTACCTGCCCTATCGCTCTGCCACAAAGTAACAGCCGGGGGCCGTCGGGAACCCGGGCCCACCTCTACCGGGATGGAGCCACCTGTCCTTCCAGCCCCCACATTGGAACCACTTGCAGGTACTCAACGAGCCGACCCGACTTTAGTCACCATCTGTATAGTATATGTATGTATAGTATTACCCGTGATCACCTCCCGAGTGATCACGGCCTTATAGTATAGCATGGCAGACTGACAAGAATGTAGGGCTACTAATGGTAAACTAGCATCCTATACTAAGCATTTAGGATTGCAGGTAAGGTATCAACAGATGTAGCAACAATGACAGGCTATGCAACAGAATAGGATTAATCGAAAAAGTAACATGCTACACTACTCTAATGCAAGTAGTAGAGGGAAGAATAGGCGATATCTGGTGATCAGGGGGGCTTGCCTGGTTGCTCTGGCAAGAAGGAGGGGTCGTCAACTCCATAGTCGAACTGGGGGTCGCCGGCAGTCTTGGGGTCTACCGGAAAGAAGTAATAGAGGGGGAACACAATAAATAACAGAGCAATCAAAGCATCACAAATTGTAACATGGCAATATGCGGTGCTAGGTGTGCCCTAACGCGGTAGTAGGTGATACCGACGAAGGGGGGAAACATCCGGGAAAGTATCCCCGACGTTTCGCGTTTTCGGACAGATGAACCTGAGGTGAAATGTTGAACTTTGCTATGCTAGGGACATGTGGCTGACGAATGGTCTGTGTATTCGGATTCGTCTCGTCGTTCTGAGAAACTTTCATGTACAAAACATTTTCATCCGAGTTATGGTTTATTTTATATTCATTTTTAAAGATTTAAATCAATTTATAAATTAGTATTATTAATTTAATCTGAAAATGGCATTACTGCATCAGCATGACATAAGCATGACATCATCAGTCAACAGAGGTGTGACTGGGTCAAGCTGACGTATGGGTCCCATCTGTCATTGACACATTGCCCTAACTAATAGATTAGTTAGTTTAATTAGATATTTAGGTTAATTAAGTTTAATTAGTTTAACTAAGCAGGATTAATTAAGTTGATTAATTAATTAATTAATTTAATTACTAATGTTTTTATCTTTTTTTAAACGTTCAGGGGGCTTGGGCCCCCCTGTCGTTGGCCCAGGGGGCCTTAGCAGGCGCGTGGGCACACGGGTGTGGGTGTTGGGTGCCGGGTTAACGGGTGGAGCCCGGCTGGGCACCTGAGCGGGCACTGCGGCCAGTGAGCAGAGGGGGAGGCGAGCGATGCGACGCCGGCGGCCGTGGCCGCGGTCGGAGCAGGGCGACACGGCGAGGGAGCGACGTGCGTGGGTGTGGGCCGGTGGGCGAAGGGGGCAGAGGGGCACCAGGGAGGCGCGACCCCCTGACGTAGGCGAGGGCGGGTGGTGCGGTGATGACCAGAGCAGGAAGGTGCGGGGCAAAGTCGCGAGGGAGGGGGGGAGAGGAGGCCGAGGGCCTCACCGTGGGGCTGTAGGGAAACGACAGCAAGGGTTGAGGAGGAGGACGGGGATGACGATAGGGCAGATCCGGTGGTGTGGAGGCGATGATCGGCGTGGCGACGTGGCTCCGGCGACAGAGAGAGGAGTCGCTTGGCGGAGGCGATGGCTTCACGGCTCGTCGGAGCGAGGGGAGACGGCGACGTTGCGGCAGGAGGTCGGGGATGGCGGTCCTCGGCGCCGACAACGGCCTCAGGGGAGCGGCGGCTCGCATCGGGCGCAGGCGTGCGGGCCTGGCTGGATGTGTGCGTGTGTTGCGTGTG